>NC_142046.1:59703713-60003713 GCF_982192425.1 Myodes glareolus | reverse complement strand
AAAAGGTATAGGTAGTGATGCCCACTTGTAATCCCAGATTAGGGTGGCAGAGGCAGTGGCCATCCAGTCTAGTGTTCTTGGAATGGTTCAAGATCAGTGAGAGGTCCTGTTTCAAAAAAATAAAAATAAGACAAACCAAGAATGATACCCAAAGTTACAGTCTGGTCTCACACACATACACATGCACCCATACACATAAAAACAAAATCCCCATGATTGGTGGTAATTGCAATAAAAGTTCGGAAGTAAAATGAAAAATGGCTAATGAAACGCACAAAATTATTACACACAGTTGTTATCTTCTTCATTTCATAGAGCTGAACCCTGGAGCAAATGAAGTGAATTGTGTTTTCAAAGACCCTTCATATTTATAAAAAGAAAAGTGGGCAAGTAGAATGGGATGGAGCTGCTGGAAGGTGAATGATCCTTATAAGTCAAGTGGAAATTCCACCCAGAAGGCATCTATATCACAGGGGTTGCAGCTGATGACTGGAAACTCCGCAGCCAGTCTTCCTTGGTCTTACAAGTCGTTTCCCTGTCTTGACGGTGGTAGACTATACATGAGTCCCAGTCTTGGCCCAAAGACAAACTGACTAGAAGAGAGTGATAAATCCTGGGAGGCACATCTGTCTGCCTGTGGTCATGTGGAAATAGTCCCCTTTGTATATTGTTCTCTTAATCCATCATAGAACCTATCGTGAAAGACTGACCCATCGACCCAACATGGACTCCAACAGCGTCAACGGATAGGAATCAACTGTTCCCAAAATATACTCCACTGAATGTTAGCATCTGTTCAAGTATATCAGAAATTCATGGGTAAAGGAAATTAATGTAGTTATTCTCTACTAAAAGGCATCTATGATGTAAGTACTATGATCCTGTCAACGTCATGGTGTGTCGGCATCACAGCACTCAGGGCTTCTTTTCCTTTTACGTTTACTGTTTATTTATTTTCAATGAGCAATCTTGCAATGAGTGACCTTGAGCCAAGACATAAAGTATCCTTCTGGGACTAGAGCAGGATTGCTAGAAAACAGTTGAATCCTCAAAACTCAAGGGAGAATTTCTTAGTGTCTGGTACAGCATCCCTTCACTGTCTTCCGCATAGCCTTGTGGATCTTTGGAGGTGAGGGGAGCCAATGGAGGCATGCAGTGCACATAGTCTAGTGGTCACACTGTGATAAAGTTTTTTTTTCTCTCTGACCCAAGAATCTTATGTCTTCTGCCAACATTTATGAAATGTCAGTAGGCTAGTGGTAATTTAGAAATGGATAAATCCCTGGCCCTGATTGTTACTATATCACTCCCTAGGGGTTCTTCTCTGTTAAAGTCATTATGATGTTCCAAGGAATAACACTCTGCCAATTACTCTCCACATTTGTTTGATCAAGAAACTCATCTTCCTATACAACAATTAAGAGAACTAAAAGTTTGCCACAGATGCCTTGGGAAACCCTAGTCTAAAAACACCAGTGCAGGTCTGGGTGGGATGTGTGCAGGATTTAGAAAGATCAACCTTCTCCAAGATACTTGGCTGTGGTTTGGTAGGTTCCCTTTAACACACCCTTCTGAATGATTCCTTTGGTAGAATGTGTAACTTCTAGAAGTCTATTGAAATGCAAATGTGTTGCCTAGAGAGGAAGTGCAGGGATACATTAACCTTTTAACAAGACAGAAGAGGAGATGGGGCTGGAGCTGAGCTCTGATGGACTGGAGAAGTTGGGCTGTAGGATACAGAAGGGCCCAGGACTAAACAGTGTCTGGGTGGAAGAGGCAGAGTAGAAACACCATGGAGATGCGCCCTCCTCTTCCTGTCTCCTTTCAGAGGCATTGATGCGGACCAAGAGTTGTGCTTGAAATGAATTGTAAAATGCCTGTTTTCATCCATACTAATTAATGTTCTTTTCCCATTGAAAGTGATTATAATTTTTTTATTCTCACCAAGAAAGTAACTAAAGATTTGTATATTTGGGGATTTTTGGTTTTGCCCTTGTTTATTGTTGGTTATTTTGTTTGCTTCCAAGATGGGTTTTCAGAAACTGGGTTGGCTTTGATCTCACTATGTAGCTGAGGATGACTGTGAACACTATCTGATCCTTCTGCCCCAACTCCTAAGTGCACGGATTACAGTGCACCCATGAGGAGTTGCATGTGTTTGTGGGAATCTTGCATTCCAGGCAAGCAAACACTCAGGCAACTGAGCTATATACAGCCCCAGGCCCTGTATGAGTTTCTTCTAATAGAGTCTCTCATTTTTATGACCCTGGAAACAGAGGATAAATTTATGGGATATTTTGAAAATACCTTGAAAACAAGCTCTGTTCCTTGAGGCCACCTCTGGAAGTGCCACCACAGAGCAGAAGGCTGCTAACTTCAGCGCTGTTTCCTTGTCTCCTCGGTGGTGTTCTTTTTAAATTCTTTGTTGACTTTGCCTGTCATGTAGAAAGAAGGTGGCGCTTCTGCCATGTGCGTTTCTGGAGGTCAGAGGATGGTGTTGAGGGTTTGGTTCTCTCCTTCCACCTGTATGTGGGTTCTGGGACCAAAGCCCACTCACCGTGCCTTCTCAGCAGCTTCATTCACCTGCTGACCCAGCTCACTGTGGACCCTACTGCTGAGCTCTTAATCTCACAATTGGCCTGTTTTATTGAATATTTGATTTAAGTCAGACACTTGGAGTAAACAGTATGTACCGCACAATGCTGCTTTGAATTACAACTCTTTCTTCTGAAAACAATGCATATTCTAGTGTTCCAACTCGACTCGCAACTTTGTAGAAGCTGTTTCTCACAGTGACTTAACTTGTACATGATTTTGCTATGTTCTCATCACCATTCGGGAAAAGTTATTCAGAGAGAATGCATTAAGATTCTGTTGTGTTTACTCTTAAAAACTAAGGTTGTGTGTACAACTCGGGGCATTGTTCTCTAAGGGTCTCGGCTCTTCTTTAGGTAAGAGACTCTCCACTATTCTGTATACATCAAGAATTGTATGGAGCAATGAGCACCATCACCTAATCCAACAGTCCCACTGTATACATGTCCTGCCCTGCACCAGGTGAGCTGAGACAGGAAGCTGAGAAACTGTTTCATGGCATCCGATTAAAGTTCTCTGTGTTTTATAGTCAGATCTGACATAATGTGCTCTCCCATGAATGATGCAGGTATGGCTCATCCAACATCTCTGTCATGTCATTTCCATTCATAGGCAACCTCTGAAAAGACAGCAAAATTACTTGGCATTTGTAGAATAACAGATTCTGACTCTCAGAACCCTGCTGGATCCTGGAGTGTCAGGGTGTGTCACCTGTCCATTGTCACAATCCAGCCTCTGATTCCTACCTGGGGAAGAGCAACGCAAGGAGGAGTAAATGTGGATGGGAGGTTGTCAGAAGCCAACCTCACGAACAACCGAGAACAGAGAGCACAGCAGTTATCTCCTCCAGCTATGTCAGTGCAGGGTCGCTCACCATTGTCTTTCTTTAGTGTGTATCACATTAGTCCTCCTGGGAACGCAGCAGTATTTTCTGACATAGGAGTGCCAGGTAAAATTGGGATTGGGCCAAAGGTAAGCCAAAACTGTGAATATTTTTTTTTTGCAAAATATGTGTACTTTTATTTTATAAACCTCCAAGATCTCAAGATTTTTTCTTTTTTTCTTTTTTATTGTTTCTTAGTGAGCTATAAAATTTTCCCCACTCCCCTCCCTTCTTTCCCCCTCCCCTTCTACCCTTTCCCATGACTCCTGTACTCCCAATTTACCCAGGAGATCTTGTCTTTTCCTCCTTTTTATGTAGATCCATGCATGTCTCTCTTAGGGTTCTCTTCATTGTCTAGTTTCTCTGGAGTTGTAGCCTATAGGCTGGTATTTTTCTGCTTTATATCTGAAGCCACTCATGAATGGGTACATACGATGCTTGTCTTCCTGGGCAAGTCTTCTTCTACGGAAACAGATGAATCACAGCACGTCAGCAGTGTTCAGAGATGCGGCCTCTGCCTCGTTTTCTTCCCAGGTCTCAAGGACTCCTGTTTCTAAGAGGGACAAATGCAGTTTTAGTTTGCTCAGAATCCAGAGTTAGTAGGAAAAACAGGAAATGTTCTTCAAATGCCAGGAAAGTCACAAACTTTATCAGCTTAGCGTGTCCCATGTTGAGAGCGGATCAACACAGTTAACAGTTCTGTTCTGCCAGCGCTCAAGGTTGCGGGAATGCTCAAAACCACCACCCACATCTTGTTTAAGATGCCTTCCCTCGGGTTCTGCGCCCTCTGACTCTGTTTCTTTTTCTTTTCTGCAGGTTCCAATCTTCATTTCATCCTCTAGCCTTTCTGGCCTTACTGACGCTGCACACTGTGGATGGGTTCAGCACCCATCACTCCTTGGACCTGGCCATTTCAGTGCATACCAGGCAGACTTTCCACTGCCTGCATGCACCTCATTGACTCTGCCCACCTGAAGAAGCAGCCATCTAAGTAACTGAAATCAGCTGGAGTCCCCACGTCCCACCTCTCTCCCAGTTAGATGGACTGTTCTGAAATGGCGGCTCACAGTCTCCCCAGCAATAGAAAGCTCCCTGCTGCTGAGAAAACATGTACAGAGAGTGTTCTTCAGGAGACTGCTTCCCTTACTCCTGCTTCTGCTGCCTTTGAGTGTGAAGTGTGGCAGTTCTGTTTCTATCTTCTCAGAGAACATGAACTGGAGACTGATGGGGTGACTAGCAGTGGCCTCTAATACCACAGTCTTGGTTAACTTTATTTTCTTATGAAATTTCTCCACCTTGATGCAGGTTTTCTCAGATAACTTCCAAATTCCCAACTGACTACTTGAATTTTTGTTTATGGCCTACTTTTAGGAAAAATCAACCCAAAATATCGACACTGCTTTCTTTTTCATATTGGAAAATTGGATTTTCTTGTTATATGCTTTTGGCATACATTTGAATAATATCATATGAAATGTGGCAACTTTGAGCAACTAAATTAATGGCTTTGTGGAAACAGACATACACACAGTAAATATGACACTTGTGCAAGTAGGTAATGATAATACTTAATTCAAAATAATGATTCAAGGACTCATATCTTGGAAGCTCATGTCTCTAATCCAGAATTCCAGAGGTGGATTCAGGACAATTTCAGGAGTTTAAGGCCATTCTAGGCTATCTAAGGAATTCTAGGCCAGCTTGGTCTACAAAGTCTTCAAAAAAAAAAAAAGAAGAAGTTAATGAATGTTTGGAAGGAGAGCTAGTAGTACCCTAAATTAATGCTTAGGTCAATGGATGATACCTACTGAATGCCTTGAGTTTTTTCAATAAATGAGTGGTCCTTATTCTTACCCCTATAGAACATATAATCTGAGCCAGTGCTTTTTAACGGAATACAAAGTAAGTCATATATGTGTGTAATGTGTAACTGGTATTTTCTAACATCTATTCTACAAGGCAACTTAATTGTAAGTAAAATTATTATCAATAATTTATTTGAGTGCACTGGTGAAAATATTATCAAATAAACCCGTAATCACCTCAAAACGTTATCAAGACCTTAGTTTCCAATTATAGCAGTGTTCAGTTGTGTGCTGAATTTGCTTTTCCCTTATGCTTTACCAGCTTATAGTTGAAAAAAATCAGAACCACAGCCAACAGATCTTAAGCATGCTTAAAAACTTCACAACACTGACAAATACCAATTTGAATTTTGACTTTTCTACTACTAGGGAAGACTTGAAATTTGGTGCCTCAGTCATGCTGCTGAGTTTTAGTCCTCAAGAGTCACACGGTGTATTGTCCAGGTGGAGATGTGTGACGATGGTGCCCATGAATGTGGCTAAAGGTAAGGATATAGTGAGTGCCCCAGGGACATGTTGGGTTGCCGTGTGACTCAGAAGAGGAAATTTAGGAAGGGACTTTCATGATTTTCCTCCTTGACTTATTTCTCTAGTCTTATTGTAAACTGCTCTATTGTCCACTTTGCTCTTGTACCATATGCCCCACTAACCACATATAAACACACTCTGTGCATTAAACACTCTGACGACTGTTTAGGGCTATGACAACGCTCTATCCCTATTTCTTTAAATGAATGTTTTCTTCTTAATCAACTGGCAAATTAGAGCACATCTTTGATCTCTCAGGATAGAAAACATATTCCTCAAATCCTCGGTGAGAAGGGATGTAGATGGCGCAAGCTTTCATATGCACACACATGAATGTATACCCACTTACACAAGTGCACCTGCAAAGACAAGAAGACACACACACACACACACACACACACACACGTTAGAAGATGTTGTAGTTTGAATAATAAATATCTCCAATAGTTTTGGTTATTTGAATACTTGAGCCATCCTTGTTAGCACTGTTTGGGTAGGCTTTAGAGGTGTGGCCTGGCTAGAGAAACTGTGTCACTAGAACTAGGATTTTAGATTAAAAGCCTTGCCTACAACTAGCTTGCTTTCTCTGCTTCATGCTTGTGGTTCAAGATGGGAGCTCTCTGGTTGTTGCTCCAGCTGCCAGACCTGGCGTCATGCTGCCACTGCCCTGTGATGGACTCCTATCCCTCTGGTACTCTAAGCCTAAATAAAGCCACTCCTTCTGTAAGTTGCCAAAATAGAGTTTTATCACAACAATAGAAAAATAACTAAAGCAGAGGATAAATGAAAGCCTAGCATGACCCAACTATTAAGGTGAACATCACAAAGTGAAACAAGGCAAAAACCAGGAACTAGCAAGTGTTGGTGAGAATGCAGAAAAATTGGAGCTCATTTATTATTCTGATGGTAGAAAAGTAAAATGATACAGTCATTGCCGACTCCTCAAAGCATTACACACACACACACACACACCCTTGGAAGCAGGATATTGAAAAGATATAAGTCTAGTAGTCATGTTTGTAGCAGTATTATGCATGGTAGATATAGTTACCCAGGAGAGATCAGATGAACACATAAACAAAATATAGTATGTACCTGCAGTAGAATATTGTTCTCTCATAAAACACAGGGAAATCTGACTGATATTCCAACATGAACGTATCTTGTGCACCTTATCCAAAGTGAAATAAGACAATTACAAAAAAAAAAAAGCAAATAGGATTTGGTCCTACTTCTATGAGTACCTAGAGCAGGCAGACCCATGAAGAAATGGAGTCTAGGAGGCTGGCTCAGTGAGCTAAGTACTTGCTGTGTAAACATGAGGCTCTGAGATTGGGTCCTCAGAGCTTGTTCAAAGCTAGTGCAGTAGAGGAAAGCTCTAGGCCCAGCAAGATGGGGAGATGGAAACAGGAAAACTGTCAGAGTTTATGGAGGCGGCTAGGCATATAAACGACAAACAAATGTCCTGAATCGGCGTGAGGATGAGGACATTCCCAAGGCTTTTCTCTCACCTCTCTCCATGCCTACACTCATACTCAAGCAGGTACACACACACACACCTCTCTTACTCTCTCTCATACACATGCACTTTTTTAAACAAGAAAAATATATAGAGAAAGTAGAATGAGAAATTACAGTTGAAGAGATACAGAATTGAAGTTCTATAGGATGAGAAAGAATCCCAGAGGCAGGTATAGGAACAGTCGAACAATAGTGTAAATGGATTTAGTATCACTAAATTTAAAAACGGTAGATTATTAGTTTGTTTTGTATATATTATGGCTTTAGTTGGAAATTTCCATGTCTCTGGTGTGTAAGATGATGGTACTAAGAGCAGGCTATATCATGAATGGGCTAAGTCATTGTCATGATTTGGTGGCGCTATTGGGAGGTGCTAGGAGCTAGGAGGTGTGGCCTACGAGTAGGACATGTTGGGGCCATGCTTTGAAGGACATAACTTGTCCCAGGACCTTTCCCTTTCTGTCACTTGTCTTCCTTGCTGTCTCCAGCTCAGCAGACCTCCTCCACTATGCCTCTAACATTACGGTTCTGCTTTGCTGGGAACCTATCAATGGACCCGGGTGACCACGGGTTAAATCTCTGAAAAAATGAGCCAACATAACTTTCCTTTCTTGGGTTGCTTCTGTCATACCAATGAAAAACTAGCAAATATTGTAATTTAAGAGAAATTTAAGAAACAAAAGCCAATATCTATACATGGATGTAAAGGATATTCGTGTGATAAAGGCCAGGGACAAGTGTAATTGCTGAACCCAAGTAAGAGAAACATGGCCGGAGCGAAATAGGTTGGTTTCAGGGGTTCTAAAGTGTAATTAGTAAGAATTTATCAGAATTTGATCTTAGCTACAAAGAGTCCAAGTTTAAGCTATTTCCCAGGTTTCTGGCTTGGTAAGGGTACATAGTGGAGACTTCCACTGAGATAGTGAACAAAGGACACAGGCTTGGCTAAGGTCAGGGATTTGAGGAACAAATCGTTTACTTTCAGACATTTTGGTTATGGGGTTCTTGCTAGTATTCAGAAGAAATTGTCTAGAAAAACATGACAATAAAGGTTCATTTCTGGGAACAAATGCTTGTAGTGTAACTAAAGCGGCAAGAATGGACAGACACTGAGATTAAGCTGAGGAAGGACGCAGCTTGTCTGCCAGCACACTTTTGCTTCTGAATATTTGTAACTTTTTCACTGCCCATGTGATTGTAAGACATGTAGAGATGGTGTGTGTCTAGTTGCAGTGTTGGTGAGCAAGGGGCAGCAGCTTAAGCTAGTGAGATTTAAAAGTTTGGTCAGGAGGGCTGAGTGATTTGTCAAATGTCCCTGATCTCACTTTCATTGGAATAGAACCTGGAAAATTAGAACTCTTGAGTTAATTTTTCTGTAGTGTGGGCGACTATGCTAGGAGCCATCACACTACAGCTTGAGGAGAAATCCCTTCCAAAGATCTGAAATGAAGAAGATCCAGCGTCGCCAAGCAAGACCAGACTGGGTATTTCAATTAAATGATCAGACAATGAAGCATTTTCAGTGACAGTTTCAGTTTCCTGCATTTGTATTACAATACTACAATCAGTTCTATCTTTGTGTAGTGTGGGACTTTAAAAATGATTCCCAAGCTGAAACCATGCAATATAACATTAATAATCGATGGGGAGCATGGTTGCCTGTTAATTTTTTTTTTATTATTTTGCAATACCCTTAGAGACTCTCTTACTATGTTGGAAAATTTTTTAAAAAATATAAAGCATACTGAAATTTAAAATATTGCAAACATTAAAAATTAGAGGTTTATTTGCAAAACAGCTGATATATCAAAAATTAGTTGAAATGTGTTTTGTCCTTTCTCCTCATCATTCAGCTTATACACAGCTCAAGAATCCTTTCTGTCTCACAGTGAACTGAATTAGCTTCCAGCACGTTGCTATATTCACTTTCAAGGTTGTGGACTGAATCTGTGTTCTGCTTTAATTTGGAGAGGCATGGACATCTTCGTCCTCTGGGCACAGCACTTTCTCATTCGGGCTTCTACACTGGTCTTCATGCAGCTGCTGTGTCTGCGTGTCAGGTCTTTGGCATAGTGACTGCTGGCAGTTTTTGGACAGACGTTTCCTCTGTAATTCCACTAGCATCCACCTTCAGTTCTTAGAGTCATGCCAGCTTCCAAAAGACCGAGCTCAGCCTTCTCTGGTACGGACCCATCCTGCCTTCTGTCTCTTTTACTGTTTTCTTTCCGTGTACAAGCTCCCTTCGGTGTCTGATGTTCACAGGAGTCAAATCGATTGGGTTTTTTACTAATATTGTGGTCTTCCATCCCAAATAGGAATGAAATCTTCAATTCCAGCACACCTGGTTTTCAGGTATAAATACATCTCATCTCTTTCATATCCTAGCCATGGGAAATCCTGTCTCTGTGACTTTAGCTAGGCCAGGCCGCTTCACACAAATGCAATCAAACAGGGTTTGTGGTTTTGCTGATTGGATCATTTCAGTCCACATATCTCTAGAGTCCATCCATGTGGGTGCATGTATCAGAATATCTTTAGGACTAAATAATACTGCTTTTTATAATGTAGTATGTACATGTGCATTTGCTGTGTGATACATATGTGTCCTGTGCTTCCTTCTTTGGTGCAGTTATAAATAATAATACTGTGGTTGTTTGCATACATAATTTTATGTGGACATGTATTTCTAAAATATTCTTCAGGATATAACTAGGGTTGGATTGTATCATATGGCAATTTTAACACTTTCTGAAGCTTCCAGACTATTTTGTATTCCTATCAGTAATGTCTGAAGATTCCTTTCTATCTTTTCTTCAAACAATTGCATGGCTGTTTCCTCTCATTTTCTTCCACTTACGTTGTTTCTCATCCTAATATGTCCTGTTTCCCTTGTGTCTTTGAATTTCTCGTTCCATAGGTTAAGCTCTTACTATGCAATGTCTTCACTGCCGTGTAAACCCGCTTGCCCCACGCGGTATAGAACTTGCTCATTCAAATGACAGGGGATGTCAGGGCTTTCATAGTTCGGGTCATTTGCCCAAACTGCTTTTTCTCATCATAAAAACAACAACAAAAAACCCAACTAAACAAACAATAGCATCAAAAACTCAAAGCTAAGTCAGACAAATGTTCGTAAGAACAATCATTTTAACTACCTTGCTTTCGCCTTACGTTTAAAGAACACAGTTCAGTAGGTTTTGAGTGAAAACTGCCCAGTCCGTCTTGTCCTTAGGAAGTAGCTAGTAAAACAAAATGCCTTTTATGTTGAAGTAACATCCGCTTACCATACTCACAGGCTGAGTCCTTCATGGAGATAAAGGGATCTAAACTGTACTCAACTTTACTTCCCATCCACCGGCAACCGTGGACATTTTTGATACAGCTGGGCTGCTGCTACCTAAATTCCCCATATATGCATACAAGGCCAGCGGCATAGTCGACAAGCATGCTGTCCTGGGCAATGATGGTGTGACTAAAGTTTCAAAGCTAAGCTGCCCCATGCAGCAGAAGGATTGGTGCATCTGAAATAGAATAGTTCACAGCAAGCTGATCTGATATTCTCCCTCGCCGAGATAAAAGAAGAAAAAAAAGAAAAATATTTGTTAGAACAGTAACTGAATACTGAGTTCATGGATGTGTTGCTGATTCGTTCAGCTAAAGAGATCATGTGAACTAGCAATTCCATTTAAAAATAAATCGTTTAACTGAGCTTGCAGCAATCCGTTGACATTCTCCAGCAGGCAACTCTCATCTCTATAGAAAGCAGAAAAGGGAATTCATGTTTCTAACGGGATTTGAAAGAGATTGCTACCCATATCTTTTAGCAGATAGATTCAGCTGCTTGAGATTGGTCCAATGTGATTATAAGAGAAATGTGTCTCTGATGCAATTGAAAAGCCTTTTGTATAAGTAGATAGGAATGATGCTTGCAAGGTGTGCAATAGTGGGCCAGTTCCTGATATCTTGTTGCCACGGTGCACATACAACAGTTGGTGACTGTTTACACTTCAGCAGGTACAAATGGAAAAGGCAAAAGGATGGGCACATCGGTCCATTTTATTGACAAGATCCACAGATTGCTTTCATGAACCTCATTCATATGTCATCGGCCCTGGTGCAATGTGACAAAAAAATGCAGAAATGCAATCTGTGTTTTAAATGGCTACTTTCATAGCTAAAATTTGAAGGTAGTATTTCTATGAGGGGTGGGAAAAGCTGTCAAGGAATGACCAACAGCCACAGCAGTATCTTCTCACGTACTTCAAACTTTGATTCTAGTTTAACTTGATATTCTTCCAGAATGTAGTTTTGCTTTTGGACAGGAGGAAAGGCTCTATATTTAGCCCCTGGTTTGATTTGACTTCAGAACCTTTACTTGGGGGTCAGAAAGACTAAATGTTTGACATCTCTACATATAGTACATGTGGAACTCAATCACGGTAAGAAATTGTAGACCTATAGAATTTGTATCCCAACCGAATAGTCTCCTAACCTTCATGTGTTCCCCTTCTGGGTTTGTTAGTTGTTCACAGTTGATGGGTGATATAGTGATACTTACAGAGACCATTTCCCTCTTCCGACCACGTAGTAGACTTGGGGATGGTCAAAGGTACTTTTGGGAGGGGTGGGAGGAAGATTTATGGGAAGTACTTTTGTACCTGTCACATAGCTTCCTACACATTCAAATCAAGCCTCAGCTTCCTACACATTCAAATCAAGCCTCAGACTCGAGTGTGGGACTTGGGTGAGCTGTCGTGAGGGGACATGATGGCTTGCAACAGGTTCTAGGTTCTCTCATTCATGACGTACTATCCAGTTCTAAATAGCAGAAATCCAAGCAGAGGTTAATGCACTGCTCGGGGGTTCTTTGTGTTAGGAGATTCCAGTCACCGGCTTATTTCTGGTGTGTGTTATGGTAAAAGTTTCACCTTGCCTCTGATGCCTGATGTGTCTGTCATCTTAGGACCCATCTGCCACAGCTAGTATTAAAGATGCACGCTCCACAACATTGCCTACCTTCTTTTACTCTCTAAAGAGATTTTTCAAAGATAGCATCACTCCCAAACATAAATGTGTTCTGTATATGGTGGCGGAGTTGGTGTAAGAAATTATCCCATAACTAATTAACTTTAAGAATTTTTCTGCTTAAGACTATATTGAGTCAGGTGTGGTGGCACACAACTTTAATCCCAGCACTCGGGAGGAAGAGGCAGGTGGGTCTTTGTGAGTCCGAGGCCAGTCTGGCCTATAAATTGAGTTCCAGGACAGCCAGAGCTGTTCCACAGAGAAATCCTGTCTCAAAACATGAAAAAATAAATAGAAAGACAGAAAAGAAAAATACTTTGTATTGAACTTTTTCTACATTATATCTAGAGATTTGGGGTACTTTGCTCAGTGTAGATCATCTTTAAATATACATTTTAACCAATTACTAATAATTATATTAATAAATTCAGTCTAATCGTCTCTAGGATCAGATTTTCAAAGCTGAGCTAGGCTAGGCTGACCAGTGAGCTCCAGGGATTTGCCCACCTTTGCCTCCCCAGCATTGAGATGACAGATGACTTTTTATATGGGTTCTGTGGCTCTGAGCTATTACTGTCATTGTACTGATGAGGAAGTAACTTGTCCAAAGCTGCACACATGTGAAGGGTAGAGATCAGATCCTCAAGCTTAGACATCGGGCACGTTACCTGCCAAGATATCACCCAGCCAGATAAACAGCTTTTACAAGACGATTTCCATAATACTCAAACTGATTATCTCCAGAGAAGGAAACACAAGCCTTCTTCTTTTGCATTTTAGCATCGTGAGTTTGATACATGTGGTTTGCTAAGGACCCATATTGAAATATATGTCTCCTTGACAACTGGAAACTGCATTTTAGGATCTAAGACCAGCAGTAAATTAATTAATGATAGTGATAAATAGGTGCAAACACTGTTCCCCCTATCGTCTCCCTATTTCAGTTGAAAACACCTTCCTTTGTCAGTCTTCAGGCAAAGAAAATTTCTAGAAACACATGCTGGGTTATAATTAAACAAGATGTATTTTTTTCTGAAAAAAAAGACACATTGAAAAGTCTTTAATTTTCTTTTTCTATTGATAATATTTTTATATACTACATTCTGATCACAATTTACCTTGCCTCCTTCCAGATCCTGCCTGCCTAACATCTCTCTCTCTCTCTCTCTCTCTCTCCTTCCCTCCCTCCCTTCCTCCCTCCCTCCCTCTCTGGAAAACAACAGGCCAACAAAAAAACAGAATAAAATAAAGTAAATGGAAATAAATAGTAAAAGAAAACTTGAAAAACACATACACATGCAGACACACAAACACAAGACCCATAAAAAACATAAACTTAGAAACTACAATATTTGAACAAAAGACAACTTAGGTTAAAAATAAAGTCCAAACAAAGCCATATGAGACAAAACATCTCCAGAAAGATAGTTGAGGTAGTTTTGTGTTGGCCATCTATGCTACTTGAAAAAAATGTTCTAAGCCAGATACAATTGGAGCCAAAAACAATTTGAATTTGTGTAGGAGAACCAACTGTCGTAAAGTTGGATGCAGTGAACTTTTAATGAGAAAGGTTAATGCAAGGCTATACAGTGACTTATCTGCATCGTATTCATAACTGATAAATCAATCAAATTAAGTGGCAATGATACCTGGGAAGACACAACTGCCTAAAGTTTTGGTTACCCATTTCTACAAACCTATCTACGGAAAGACACAGCAAGTGATATCACAACTCTCTGCTATTTTCAGATTGACGAAAACCATCCAACTTCAACTTAGCTCCTAGAAACAAACCTGAAGAATGGTTTTACAAAGCATAATTTGTAAGTAATCTCATTAAGACTCTGTTCCGCTACAATATAGTAGATGAAGGACACCTGTTTTGGGGGTGTAGCTGATCTGGGCTTGAGGTTCACATCTGCACTGAGTATGTAGGAGACAGAGCATGTTACTGAGGTGGCCTAAACTGGGTTTTCCTTGCCTGTCATAAGAATCACACCTTTCAAAGTACTGAATCAATGTGGGTGGTGGTTGTCATGCTTCATGCTGTGCAAAGTGGTCGCACCATGACTGAATTATTGATTTAGTATACAATTTCTGAGTAGACAAATAGCATTCATTCAAGATTAAAATAATCACGTTACTGTTTAGCCATCTGAACACTTTGCATAAAACCGGCTGTCATTTTAGCGTAATCTTTCTGCATGTTCTGAGCTATGTGCTCTGCTTTGTTGACCTCCTCTGCATCAGCCTGGGTCAAACACTACAATTTGTTGCTAGGAAAATTGCAATAACCTATATGATGTACTCCAGCTAGGACAATCTTTCTAAAGATACGAATCGTGCCCAAGTCTCCATCACGCTGTATTCACCAATCAAAGCTCTTCTCTGGAAAACAGGTTCTGGACTTTGCCTCCTCCCTGAGTGCCTCACTTCTTCCTGTCATTCTTCTACTTCCTCTTGCTACTAACAATGATTTTCTTGCTAACATCGTTAGGACTTTACATGCTGTCTTTTGACTAACTGGAAGACCTTCCCCCAGGACAATCCCCAGCCCCTTTCTCCTTTCATAAAACCCTCTTCCTAAATGGCCTTTCGATACTTATCTAGGCCAGGTGTTTTTATCTTCTGCCCTTACTTCCTGGTGTAGTTTGTTAATTGGTAGGTAAAGACTTACTTGTGAATGAACTCTATTAAATCCTTCTCACTGCATAGAAAGGTTCGAAAACTTCAAACCTATGGTCCGATTCTATAGTCCACTCTCTTTACTCTGCACACACACCTCACAATCTCACAATACAGTGTCAGCCATACGGTGGCACTCAAAAGGTTCACTGAAAGTGTTTGTTACTTAGTGTAGTAGTTTGAATGAGAATGCCCCCCACAGGTTTATATATTTGAATGTTTGGCCCTGAGTTGGTGGAATTGGTAGACCTTTTAGGAAGGATTAGGAGGCGTGGCCTTGATGGAGGAGTTATGCCACTGAGGGTAGGCTTTGAGGTCTCACAAGTTCACAGCAAGCCCACTATTTCTCCCTTTTCTTCTTGATCCCGCAGCAGCCCCATCTCATATCTCCGATTAGGATGTAAACTCTTAGCTGTTGCTACAGCAACATGCCCGCCTGTTACCATGCTCCCTACCATGCTGGTCATGGAATCACCCTCTGGGACTGTAAGCAAGACTCCAATTAAACCCTTTCTAAATTGCCTTGGTCATGGTGTCTTCTCACGAATGAAACAGTGAGTGAGACACCTAGAGAAGAAGCAGCTTCTGGACAGTGATAGAGAAAACACAAAACAAAATGAAAAACTGAAACCAAGTGTTCTAACTAGGATAGTTTTCCCACCATAAGCTATCAGTTCTGCTTATGGAAAGCCCTACAAACGAAGAGTCCCTAACTGTAAGGTATTAAGCATGTGTGCACGCATGTGTGCACGCGTGCGCGCGCACATACACACACACACACACACACACACACACACACATACATAATTTTTCTCCTTTATCCGCACAGCACCCGAAAGGATCAGGAAAGATGGCTAAGAGAGAATCTACTCGGAGACTACTCATTTTCACACCAGCCACGTGGCAACAGCCCAACTATAAGTCTTGAGAGTAGGCAGTAAATGCACAGTGCTACTGGAACAGAGAATGGGGCCTGGCCCCCGAGCAGAGAGTACCTCCCTAATGTTCTTATTAATGTCTGAACGTCAACCTTAAATATTTATTACTTTTTTATAGTCCATGCCTCCAGATAGAGGCACCAGATCAAACACTACACACTTCTCCTCTCCCTCTCTCTTAACCACTTAAGATGCCTGGATTTGTGGCTTCCTTGAAACAGGCAGTAGGTTTAGAAAGTCAGGGAGCAGAAAGCACAGGGGGGTGATGAGAGCACCCGGAAGGTCCTGGGGAAAGTGTTGTCAGGCAAGAAAACAAGGGCATGTAGGGGGTGGGGAGCACAGGAGACACCTGGCTCTCATTCACAGTCCAGGCAACACTGTTAGGAGCTGCTTTGTCAAATTAAATAGTTTTCAAGAGAAATGGAAGGAAGTGCGTAGAAGCTCAGAGCAACCAACTCAGGGAGGAAAGTTTGCGTCACAGGGGAGCGGGGGTTGCAACCATGAGTGTCTGCCCTCACAGTACTCTGTGCCAGGATGGAAGTGGTGACCAGCTCGCTCTGGAATGGACTTTGGCATACAGATCCCTCCCAGGGCTGTGATGGTCTAAGTTTTCAGAACTGGTCTGCCTATTTGAAGTGAAGATAAGTCAAGGGCTGTGAGTTGTGTCATGAGAAAAGCCGAGAACCTCAGTTCCTCTCACAGAGGATTCATATGCTCTTGGGATCAAAACAGAGGTGTCGACGGATGACTTGTGAAGTTACTTTTAAAAGCAAGTCCCCAGTACAATTAGAGTCTCTGTTATAATCATGTTGTCTACCAAATGACTAAAGGGAAGCCATGTTTGCGCTGTGTATCCCTGCCTTTAACTATTTGTTTATTATTAGAGCCTAACCTTGTAATCAGAGTGTTCTGTTGGGGCCCCATAGTGGCTTGTCACTGGGTAAAAATAACTTCCCATGGCAGGTGCTCCCAGCAGGTGGCTTCTCATGGTACCTGCATCAGAAAGGTAGATTCAGTCAGAGATTTAATTTTAATATGAAATCTGCATTACAGCCAGAGCCACCATTGGGTGATGTGCCAAAATTCATGTCTGCGGCATGATTTATTATGTGAAAATACCACAGAACTAATCAGTGGAGTTACTAATTAATACAAATCTGCATTTTTGCATAAGCAATTAGTGCAAGGAGAGAGCAGGGAAGGAGGAAGTTGGACTCCTTTAATCTCAGTGTCTATTCAAGTGGAAAGACCCACCAGGGCCAAACTCCAAGATCTACATTTGGAATTTTCCCACTTTGATGAGTTAAAGACACAAAAGGTCAAATTATCAATATTTAATTCGAGTGGCAGTACATCTTTTGAGAAAAGAAAGAAAACATTTTATTTAAAGAAGGTGAAACTCTAGGGGTGAATTCTTAAACCTAAAATAATTATGCCTTTAAATGACAATGCTGTCTCAACAGCCGATGAGGATTTTATTTGCTAATCATATTTGGAAATAACATCAATAAATATATGCACTGTTTAGAAAACAATTTGCTTCCAATGAGGTCAGGCTTCTCTTTAATTCCCACATTGTCTTGATCAATCCCAACCGAACGGGGAGTATGATACATATTTAGCAAACACTGGGGTTTTTGTTGAAGGTGCTTAGTCTTCCCAGAATCGCAGCACTAGACTTTGTTTCCCTACATATTCTAGAGTAGCCATGTGTACCAATGCAGTATTTAAATCTTTGTGATTTATCAAATCTGAGGAAACAATATCATTTGCCCCATCAACATAAGTCATTTATGGTATAAAATAACCAGAAAGTTGATTTAATAATTGTGATAAAGAAGCATTTACATCCTTAGTAAAATAGAATCAAAACCATTTTAGAGGCATTTTATTATCTCCAGAGAAGCCCCGTGGCAATCAGGCGCAAATGTTAGAATACTGGATTTTTGGGGAAATTATTCAATTTCTGTCTTTGTTTCAGACACATTGGCTGGAATTTGTTTACTTTCCCTGCGCCACATCAGGGTATCTCGGTTTCCAGGAAACTTACTCTGTTAAGGTCGTTAACTAGACGCAAGCGCGCAAGGCTCTCGAACTAGGACTAAAGGTGACCAGTGATTTAGCAAAAGAAAGCCATTAGGAAAAAAAGCAGAAGACATCCAGGGGAATTCTCACCAAGCCAGAAAGCGAGTGTCAGGAGCCGCAAGGTGGGAGTTGTCCACGGTGCTGATACTGCCAGGAAGCCATTTCCCTAGCGCTGCCAAGGCTCAAACTCTGACTGGCCAGCCTTCTGTTTTTTCTTTAATCCCTGCTCAGCTCTTTTTCCAGCCATTGTTAAGGGCAGCCGGTGTGCCTCGCTGGCTCTTAACTCCTGGTAGTAGCTATACCCATCTACTAGGGATTTTGCTACCCTCCCCTTTCTTTTCTTTTCTGTTATGGCAAAGACTGATAAATACTGGGTGCTAAAGGACCACTTTGAACCAGAAGCCGTCCTTCACTTCCTGAGAAGGAAAGCCCTTGAGTACATAGCCACCCCTCGCAACATACACAGCAGTGAAACACACATCTATGCCCTCAAATATTCGAATACACGTCGACAACCACGCATGTAATCATTTATCCACGATTATAAAATCCCACCCGTGCTCATACGTTCACACTCAGGTTCACGCTTGAACACTCAACCACAACCGCACGTTAACACATTTGCACACGCAGGCTTTCCGATAACAAACGTGCCTGAGAGCTGCGTCTGCCAAGGTGCTCTGGCGGCGTTTATTTTTATGTTGTTGATTCCGAGTGCTGGAAGGATTTAAAGGAAGCCCCTTAATTCTGACAGAGAGGCAGAGGTGTATTCTCTTGAGGTCTCTCGGCGCCAGGAGGGGGCCCACGAAAGCCCCAGCGGGATCTAGAGGACGTAAATAATAAATAAAAGGGCCCAGGCAGACCGAGCTGGGGAAACCCTGCACTAAATCACTCCCCAAATCACAGCCTCGCCGTCCTCCATCCAATAGCTCTAAGCAATTTGTGGAGTTGGGGGTTGGAATCAATTTTTTTTTCCGTTCTCGCAGGTGCAATATGAATCAATTATCTTAATTAAGATTATGCCGCAAGCCCTGGAGATTTGGGGAGAACGGGTTTTGCGCTCCAGGCGATAGTGAGGCATTTTAATAGCGTCTCTCTTGCTCCTGGCTCTCTCCTGTCGCCTGCCTGTCGAGTCCAGGCAACTTCAGCTTCAGGCCAGGACCTTGGAGTTCAACCGCCTCCGGAGAGGCTGAGGAGCAAAGACCGAGTCTCCATAAAGGTCTGATCCTAACCAGCATCCTCTGGCCTTCTAAGGGTCTTGCAGCTACCGGGCCTAAGGGGGACTTTACTTTGCAGCGGCTGGTCCTAAGGACCCACTGCGCCCTAAGGTCTTCAAGTACTCCTTGTGTTGGATACCAATGGCCTCCTGCGAATGGAACGTGCCCAGGCCAGGCCACCTGACCCCAGGGCGCTGTAGGGAGAGGCTCCGTAGACTCTGAGTCTGTGGGGCAGCCATGGACACACTGGGTCCTTTCATGGAACGCAAGCATCTGTTTCTGAGAAAAACAGGTCACCACCCGGGACGCCGCCAGCCGCGACCCAGCTCTTTATCTTAGCTCTGTGAATGTGCTCCCGCCCCAAGGACAGGCCACACTCCACTCCTCTGTCCCTTCTGCCCCCCTCTCCCATCCCTTCCCAAGCCTCTGCTTCCCCGCGGGCGCCCAGGGCTGCGGATGTAACGGCCTGGACGCGGGTCCATTGCCGCGCTGGGGACTAGGACCCCGCGGGGTGGCAGATTTAGGGCATTGCTCGAGGGCATTGAGTCATGAAAAGCGGCTTTTGTTGCTTACGCGTGCAGCTCGCGTGCCGCCCGGCTGCCTAGGGCGCCGGTGGGGCCAGAGCTGGGGGAGTGCGGCTACCCGCCCCGCCACCATGCCAGCAGATTCAGTAGCGCACAGGGGCGCGCTGGCCAGGGACATGGTCCCCAGTGTGAACTCCACCGCTCCTCCAGCTGGGTGCGGTTCAGCAGGCCCCACGGTCTTGTCCCATGTCCCTAATACACACACACAAACCAAAAAATTTAACTGCCATTCTTATTAGGCAGTCTCTGCCTCCAGAGAGCTCAGCAGACACTAGCAGGGTGCCTTGGTGTTTGTGACTTGTACTTGGTTGGTTTCAGGGCCACAACACAGTGCAGCAAGCTGGGAAGATCAATGAAAGACCTTACTTCAGGTCCTAGGAATATCTAGATGTAACTTAACCTTTCCAAATCCTTGAGCCATCTCTTCTCTTCTGCCCCAGCAACTCTTTTATAGCTTCCTCCAAAACGGAAGGGTGATAGCCAGAAACCAAAGATCTTCACTGTGTATAGACCCTGGGGTTTAGCAGGGACCTAGCATCCTGAGGTCTCCTTGGTTTAAACCCAGCCCCCAGAGTAAAATCAATGACACTGCTTCTTGTTCGTTCTGCTCTTTGAAATTTGACAGAACAAAGAAAAAGCAAAACTCCAGTCAGTTCTGCTCGGGAACCCCAGAACTATTGGTGCCAAATTTGGGGCCGCCAAAGAACTCCCACAATACCTTGCTTTTCTGAGTCTGGAAGGCTATATCCAATACCTCTATGTGCTCAGAATCTCCTTAGAACCCTCCCCCTCTTCTGTTTCCCATACCTACCCCACTCCAGTCCTTCAACCCTGGTGCTGTTTGCAAACTCGAGGGCAATTGCCTTTACTTAAGAAATTCTAGTAGCATGTCATCATTGCGAAGGGGTTGAGGAGGGCAAGAGTTTAATGAAGGCTTAGAAGAGGAACAGGACGAGAAAGGAGCCAACCATTCCTCCTCTCCTCCCTGCATTGCTCGGAGGTGTGGAGGGGTATTCTTCTGGAACGTGCCTTGTTCAGAAGGAGACAAAAGAGAATCTTTATTTAAGAACAGATAAAGATCTTTCTTCCAGAATAGGCTTTGCTTGACTCAAAAGATAGAGAGGCCTGGTCCAATCAGGGGCTTGGAGACCCCTCCAAACAAAGATGTGCGAAAGGTTACAAGAGGACTTGAATTAAGAGCCTTTGCAACCTCGCTTTAAGAGTTTTCTGACCGAAGATCCAGAGATTGAGCACCATGGGCTAGATAGAGGAAGACTGTGGCCGAGATTATGGCCTGTGTCGGGAATGAAATGCCAAGTTGGAGCCACAGGGTTGTTGAGTCTCAGCATTCCCTAGACAGGCTAGGTGAGGTCATGTTTTACTACAGAAGCTTCTGAAGGCCAATGGAACCAAGGACAGCTGGCAAAACCTAGCTTTAGGAACAGAATTCTAAGGGTCAGATTTGAAAACTGTCTTAGGGAATAGGAGCCCGTGAAGACTAGGATTCGAAGGGTCGCATTTTGGGAGTTCAGTGGCAGGTGGGAGAGGGTGATCTAGTCAGGAAGGGTGAGAACTAGTCAAAGCTACCTTTCCGGATGAGGTCATTTTTATATGAAATATACGATTGCCTTGAGGGGTGATGGAGATTAGAAGCCAGCCACCCTTTGGTGCCAATGAGCAAAGCGACTGCCAAGGGACAGAAGCCAAGAGATGGGCCTCTCCGAGAGGACAGAGTGTCAAGCTGCACAAACCGTTGTCAAGAGGAGGGTTCTTCAGCGCACCTCAGTCTTGTGCCAGGTTCACCTGTCTCCCTTCCCGCGCTAAGACAGGATTCAGGCTAGGACCTAGACACAGTCATCTTAACCTTTCCCGCTCGCCTCCAGCAAACCCCTCCTCTATGTCCTCTGCCTTCTGCCGCCACAAAGGGTTAATCTCTCCTGCGGGTAAAAACAGGTCCGCGGAGTCTCTAACTGGCGACAGATGGGCCACTTTCTTCTGGCCACAAAGGGGCCGGAATGGAGCGCTCCGCGGCATACAAATAGGCAGGTCACGTGGTTCCCGGCTCTTGGCTGGACCGGGAAGACCATATGGCGCATGCCGGGGAGGAAGGAGCAGGGGCGGAGGTACTGTGGGGGTGAGGGGAGTGGTGGTGGAAGGGGGCGGGAGGGGAGTTCTGGGGAGGGATGAGTGGGGGCGGGACGCGCTCTGCCCGGACGCGTGCGCGATTGCGGGGCGCAGGGACCTGCTCGTTGCTCAGCTCGCGGCCCCGCCCGCGCTCAGCATCAGCAACACGGCTATATAACCCTAGCGCCCGTGCCACCGGGACACGAGGAATTCGCCCACGTACAAGGCACGGTGTCCCGAGGCTCCAGGGTTATGAGATCGTCACTGCTCAGGACCTTCTAACAACAGGTAATTACGATTCCTATTTTTTCCTCTCTCGAGAATAAAAGCATTAATTGAAGAACTGTACCTTGGTACTTTGCATGCGCACATTCGTGAAGCTGACTGTCCGTGTATTGAGATCAGTGTCCCTCCCCGTAATTGCCCACAAGTACTCGCACATAATGAGTCCCAGCACTCAAGTACCCCCTGCAGGCTTTCTAATTAAATTTAATTTTTAATAGTATAGGAGCTTTTTAGGATGTTTACGGGGGGAACTGTAATTATTTCTAAGCGATTATTTGAAAGTCCCTAAAGCAAACAACCACTTCACGTTCTCACTTATTCCGGTGAGGAAAGAATTGCCTGCTCCCCAGAGTTTTATTTTGTGTACAGATTTTTAGGTGCACTGTGAATTTGAAACTGTTTATGTCAGGGGTATGGAGTACGCACAGCCTGGGAAACTGATGGGACCCTGAGATAGTTTAGTTCGAATGTGGGGGAAGAGAGAGGTAGGAAAGAGGACTTCTCCTGCTACCTGTTACTGCCCCAGAGGCGGCCGAGTCTCCAGCAGCCTCTGCTGGGGCCAGACATTCAATTGTTTTACTAAAGGCTTTTTACAGTCCTTATTAGAAGCGGCACCTTCACCATTGCCAATCGTTGACCATTGTAATTACTCAATCTTTTAAAGGGAGGTTTGAGGCGAACTTTGAAAAGCCCCAATAAAGAGCAGGCGGCCCTTTCAATGGGCTGTTTATTAGAGAGGAGCCTTCGGCACCTGATCCCCGGCGCGTGGGAGAGCCTCGCCTGGGAGCCAGAGCTTTTGTACAAGGTGGGAATTTAGCAGGGGGTGTGAGGAGAGGAAAGAAAGGCAAGGGAAAGACGGAGGACGTGTGCCCACTTCTGTGGCCAAATGTGTCGTTGATAGGAGCATAATTTGGTAGAAACTGCTTTTGCTCGTGCATTGGCCTCCAATCTCCCTTCTGGATAATCTTCTTACAAATCGGGGTCAGTGTTAGTAAATTACGTAATGATTCTTCTATTTATTTAAACCTCTAAGTACCGAGAAACCAGAACAGAGTTGGGTTCTGAATGTTCCATTTCCAAACTAATCATTTTTGTGTGTGTAAGTTGGGAGTGACTTGGGACACTTGCAGGAAAACATGCACACGGCATTTGTATCCACGCAGGCATCTGATCCGGCACTGAATCGCCCTGCAGACAGTTAAGTTGATCACTAGGGAACATACCCACAGCCTTCCCTGATAGCCCCAGCACTGTCTCTGCTACGCAGCAGCGAGGCACAAACACACCAGCATGAAGTGCTGCGTTTAACTTTCCCTAGAGGCATCCATTTCGCAGCGGACTCTTGTGTGTTTCTGCAGGATTAGGGAGAGGGAGTTGAAGGTTTATCTAACTTTTAAATTTAGTAGGCTTTTTTTGCATTTTCCGTCTTTCTTTTTCTTTCTGCTTGCCTCCCTCCCTGTTGAATACAGGAAGTGGAAATATGACCAAATCATACAGCGAGAGCGGGCTGATGGGCGAGTCTCAGCCCCAGGGTCCCCCAAGCTGGACAGACGAGTGTCTCAGTTCTCAGGACGAGGAACACGAGGCAGACAAGAAGGAGGACGAGCTCGAAGCCATGAATGCGGAGGAAGACTCTCTGAGAAATGGAGGAGAGGAGGAGGATGACGATGAGGACCTGGAAGAAGAGGAGGAGGAAGAAGAGGAGGAGGATGATCAAAAGCCCAAGAGACGGGGACCCAAAAAGAAAAAGATGACCAAGGCGCGCCTAGAGCGTTTTAAATTAAGGCGCATGAAGGCCAACGCCCGTGAGCGGAACCGCATGCACGGACTGAACGCAGCGCTGGACAACCTGCGCAAAGTGGTACCCTGCTACTCCAAGACCCAGAAGCTGTCCAAGATCGAGACTCTGCGCTTGGCCAAAAACTACATTTGGGCTCTGTCAGAGATCTTGCGCTCAGGCAAAAGCCCTGACCTGGTCTCCTTCGTTCAAACGCTCTGCAAAGGTTTGTCCCAGCCTACCACCAACCTGGTCGCTGGCTGCCTGCAGCTCAACCCCCGGACTTTCCTGCCCGAGCAGAACCCGGACATGCCCCCGCATCTACCCACTGCCAGCGCTTCCTTCCCGGTGCACCCGTACTCCTACCAGTCCCCGGGGCTACCGAGTCCTCCCTATGGCACCATGGACAGCTCCCACGTCTTCCATGTCAAGCCTCCGCCACACGCCTACAGCGCTGCCCTGGAGCCCTTCTTTGAGAGCCCCCTGACTGACTGCACCAGTCCTTCCTTTGACGGACCCCTTAGCCCGCCGCTCAGCATCAATGGCAATTTCTCTTTCAAACACGAACCATCCACCGAGTTTGAAAAAAATTATGCCTTTACCATGCACTACCCTTCAGCCACCCTGGCAGGGCCCCAAAGCCACGGATCAATCTTCTCCGGTGCCGCTGCCCCTCGCTGCGAGATCCCCATAGACAATATTATGTCTTTCGATAGCCATTCGCACCATGAGCGAGTCATGAGTGCCCAGCTCAATGCCATCTTTCACGATTAGAGGCACGTCAGTTTCACCACGCCCGGGAAACGAACCCACTGTGCTTACAGTGACTGTCGTGTTTACAGAAGGCAGCCTTTTTGCTATGATTGCTGCAAAGGGCAAATACTCGAAGCTTCAAGTGATATATGTATTTATTGTCGTTACTGCCTTTGGAAGAAACAGGGAATCAAAGTTCCTGTTCATCTTATGTATTGTTTTCTATAGCTCTTCTATTTTAAAAAATAATAACAATACAGTAAAGTAAAAAAGGAAATGTGTACCACGAATTTCGTGTAGCTGTATCAGATCATATTAATTATCTGATCGGGATAAAAAAAATCACAAGCAATAATTAGGATCTATGCAATTTTTAAACTAGTAATGGGCCAATTAAAATATATATAAATATATATTTTTCAACCAGCATTTTACTACTTGTTACCTTTCCCATGCTGAATTATTTTGTTGTGATTTTGTACAGAATTTTTAATGACTTTTTATAATGTGGATTTCCTATTTTAAAACCATGCAGCTTCATCAATTTTTATACATATCAGAAAAGTAGAATTATATCTAATTTATACAAAATAATTTAACTAATTTAAACCAGCAGAAAAGTGCTTAGAAAGTTATTGCGTTGCCTTAGCACTTCTTTCTTCTCTAATTGTAAAAAAAAAAAACAAATTGCACAATTTGAGCAATCCATTTCACTTTACAGTCGCCCCTTCTCCTTAAAATAGAAACCAGACCCACAACACTCGAGAAGATAAAAAAGATGCATTCCTTATCAAACATATCAATTCATGACTTGCACAAGCTTGTATATACATATTATAAATAAATGCCAACACACACTCCTTTAAATCAAAAGC
This sequence comes from Myodes glareolus, assembly GCF_982192425.1. Lineage (NCBI taxonomy): Eukaryota > Metazoa > Chordata > Mammalia > Rodentia > Cricetidae > Myodes > Myodes glareolus. The sequence goes on along the minus strand of NC_142046.1, from coordinate 59,977,973 downwards.
TGCTTGACTATCACATACAATTTGCACTTGTTCATTTTAGTCTTTTCTTTGAATTCCATGATTTTACGGAGTGTCTGAAGCTATTGATGTTTCCGGAAAATATAAATGCATGATTTTATACATAGTCCAACAAATGGTGGGGTTTGTCATCTATTCACGTGATAAATCTGAGCCTAAATTTATTCAGGTTGTTACTGTTGGGATTTATGCTTATGTAGTCAGTTAGTACAGTAGCTTAAAGAAAACTCAAATCATTGAATTCCTAATTAGAACAGTAGCTATCGCATGTGAAAATGCAGTCCAGAGTTAAGTGCTGTCTACAGTGTGATGCTGGTACTACCGGAACTGACCTGTACTGTAATCTTGTTTGTAACCCTGTGTATTATGATGTAATGCACAATTTAGAGAACACTCATGCAGTTGCAATAAAAATAGTCTTGAAAATCTGAACAATTGTTTCGTTTCTCCGAACAGTGGTTTTTAAAGGACATAGTTGTCCCCAGGAGGATCAGCTTCTGCATTTGCTGAGTTAAAAATGCTAAGCACTAGTTGGAAAAGTCACCTTGGTAAGGGAGTCATCACTTCTTCATAGGCAATAGGTAAACTGGACAAATAACTGTGCTTTTTCTTTACACTTCTTTAGCCTTGGGTAGATTCTTTTTTTTTTTTTGACCATGTGTTTGTTACTATTTGTTGAAATGATTGTTTCTTTTATTTTTAAGGTGGATTTACTTAGTTATTAGCCAGAAACACATACATACAAAATAAAATAGTTTAATTTGCTTACGCTTTTAAAACAAAAAATTTGCATATTCTCTTAGGGTTCTATTACCTGTAAATTTTCCTGAACTAAATAGTTTTCTTTCAAAACAGTGCTATAATTTCAAAAATTATCTGAGATTGTAGGGAGATTAATTAATTAAAAGATTCTCAGAAAATGTGGCAGTTTATAATTGCTCTATAAGTATCTTGAGATGAGATCAATAATTTTTTCACAAAAGTGTTAGTAATTATTTTGTACATAAGAATATACTTTTTGTATTCTGTTTTAGGAAGGTCTCCTTTGCAGCCCTAGTATTTTGAATTTTGGTTTCATAAACACACACACACCACGACTTAACTTCTTTCCATTGGTAACTCAACTTAAAAAATTGTCTGTATTTCCCTTCCCATGAGAAATGACTGGCAGTCTGGATTCCTAGGGAATAACATCTTGGCAGTTGTACCCTGGCTCTACTATGGTTCTCTGATTACTGTCTTTAGTAACTCCATTGTTCCTGCTCTCATTTGGAGGCCACGCTGGATGCCTACCTCCCTTCCCGACCATGTTCCTTTCATCTCCTTCTCATTGGAGATATAAGGGTTCCAGAAAGCTGTCCTTGTTTAGCAAGCTGCTCCAGAAAAATGTGGGTAATCTAATGGACAGGAACAATTAGCCATCATAATAACACTGCCAATGGGGTTGCATCAAGCTGTGACAGCAGCAGTAAGGGACATTGCAACGTTCAAAAAATGAGTGTAATTTAACACACATCATTTACACATGTTTTCCATCAGCCTTCACCACACACAGAAATACATTTACGTTGGTCCCAAATTTATCCCAAATACAGCAATCTCTTTCCAAGTGAATCAGAGCACTTCTTTAGGAATCAAGCTGTTGCTTCCCCTAGCCTGGCTTCTTCTCCCATTCTGACTTTGACAGACATACTGCTGGTGTTTGAATACTTCCCGCCTTCCGGCACAGGAAGCCATGAAGTGAACATTCAGGTCTGATCTATTAAGCAGCTCCATTTCACCTGTAATTAAAATTAGACCTCTCCGTGTAAACTAAAAACTGTTGCTATAGTGAGCAGAAGAGCCCAGAGCAGAGCTTCAGGAACCTCGACATTTAAAACAGAAAGGAAGGAAAGCTAGACTCTGGGTTTTGCTGAAGGTAGAAACGAAGGATGAAGGTTCTGTTTCATCCTTTTTTGTCTTTCACTTTGCGTTTATAATTTCACTCTAAAGCATAGGGATTCTTTCAGTCAGTCAGGGAGTAGCTCACATGCCACCATCTTTTATTCAAAGGCAGGCACAGATGTTCCTTCTGCAGGGGAGGTTTTAATTTATGAAAATGATATTGTTTATGCATGAATGAGCTACGTACAGTGTGCATAGCACACGGCACTTCCATCTGATGAGAGCAACGCCGCCGAACCAGAGCCAATGTCACAAACATCTTCTGCACATCTACTTACTTAAATGTTTAATGAATATTTGGAAGGCCTTTTCAAACCACAAGACATCTCTTAAATTATCTCCTTCATTTCTTTTATGAATTATTAACCATATTTTAAAGAGGCTTTTACAGTTTTTACATTTGCTTAGTTCTTATGGGGAGTGGGTAAGAAAACAGTTTGCTTGGTGAAGACCAGTCCAAGCAGAAAGAGAGAGAAAGAAAGGATTCTGACAGCCTTGACTGGATCCAGGAAAAACAATAATGCTTACGGTTTTCCTGTGTGCTGCGTGTTTCAGTATTTGAGTTCTGTATTCCTTCTGAGCAATTGCTATTCCCACCACTGAAAATGCTTAAATCTTTTAATGTTAAAGCTCCTAGAAGAGTTATTCCTAAAAGAAGCTGGCATTTAGAGTTGAAAAATTATTTCAGAGTTGGAGATGAAGTTTGGTTAAATAGTTTAACTAGTATATAATTCCAATTGAATAGGACGACTCCATAAAACTTAGATTTCATTTATATCAATTTTGATTTTATATAATATTCTGTATCTATTTTAGCCATTAAAAAGTTAATTACCTACAACTTTTCATGAAAGATCACATTTTCATGCTAGCTTACTAATTTTTATGCTTATAATATATTGCAGGAAAATAACATTGCAGTAAAATTAAGTAGTATAATTTGTTGATGAAAACATCAGTATGTTTTCACCATTTGAATGTCTATATAAGTCCCTATAAAACTGATGCATCTTCTGCAAGATGCCTAACTTTTGCAATTACTAAAATGATATATGGATCATTAGCTAACAGTTTGAACCAAGCTGTTTTAGTTCTATAATTATATGAGAAATTTAAAGTGAAAATATCTATTAAACAATTAATAAAACCAGGTTTCAAAAACAGAGTGATTTTGTTCTAATGGGAAATGGGAAATGAAAACAACAGAGCTGTTTTTGAAATTACATTAAAACCCTCTTCATTGGTTTTTTATGCATCCATCACCTCCTATTTCTTGAAAATGGTTTCAATAAAAATTTTGGTCCGAGTATCCATGAAAAAAATCCAAGAGCCAATGTAACATCTTGTTGGGCACCAGGACTGAGAACTCACGTCGTCATTGCAGGAGTCAGATGAGCAGTGGTTTGTATGGCGGCATAACCGTTGGCTCCTGGCCAGCCAGTATGTTTCAGAGGACACCATTGTCAGGAACCATTCAGCTAGAAGTCTGCACTGTCTGCACTCAGAAGTTGAGACGCTATGCCTTCCCGTGTCAGGAAGAATTCTGACTGCTGGCAAATGACTCATGCACTCTCTCCCACATACACTAACACTTGGTTCAAATGGCTCTGATGGAATTAACTGTAGCCAAGCTAGTGGCATTGACAAGGCCACAGTCCCTGGGGAGTTCTGAATAAATTGTTAATTTACCAATGCCTTGAAATGCAGAATGTTATGTTAATGATGGACTAAATCTTTAGATACATTAAACGTGGATTTGGCCGCCTACATACTATTGTATTATTTGCCCAACTAATTTAGGGATCTGGTTGCAATTTAAAAGGATATTGACAGTAACCGTTTCTATAGGCCTCTGGGTTTGGAACAATTCAAAGGGGTAGGTCCAATGAAAATGAAATTGAGAAAACAGTAATATACTCACCTAGTCTATTTGAGAAATTGGTGTCATTTACTTTTGTAAAAGTCAAAGCCTACCCTGATGTAGACTTCCTGATTAAGGCTAACTCATCAGGAAGATGGCTGCCACACAGTGCTTTTTGTTCATTTGTACCTGAGATCATCATAACTGTCTTGTGTCTTAAATTACAGATGGAAAATAGCAGGAAACTCCCACATTTGGTATTTGTGTTTGAAACTTTCTGCTTTTAGGTTCTCATTTAAAGCTACTTCCTCAAACAAACATTTTTGACATTCATCTAATGTAGCCAACACCTTCAATAGTACCCAAAGTACTCAGTTATACCATGCTTCCCTTCATTTGCTAGAGCATTGCTGTATTCAGTAATATCTCTCTGTGTGTTGAGGTTAGTCTACACTACCTGTCTCCTTATCCAGACAGCAGACTTTTCAAGAGCTGGAGCCTTCTATTGCTCCCTCGCTGCTGTAATCACAGTGCCGTAAATCAATCCGCTGAGAATGGCATCTACCAAAAGCGAGTCTTGGCCACACGAACATTGATTCTAAACAATTGCAACGAATCTCTTAGACTGTGCGAGTTTCTCTCCCCATTGATAATCAGAAATCCTGAGCTAGCAGTTCTATTTTCTTTCTTATTTATTGATTGATTCATTCATTTGTTTTTGCACCGTTTGGTTCAATGTAATTGGGGACTTGGATAAAATACAATTTACTGTCTTCAGACTCCCTTTTACAGATTAAAAATTCTCTTGAATTCATTCCACCCCTTTCTCTCCTATTTATCACTCTTCTGGGCATTCCTACTATTTTATATTTAGGGCTGTATAAAATTATACCAAATTTTGATTTCTACTTTAAATTGGTCAATTTATAAACTTAGCACATCACTGTTATTCCTGTAGTGTTTCTCGATGATGTCAGTTAAGGTTACAGTGACGTCAATGGATGGGTTTCATAGTACTTAAGGGAGCTGTTAATTACTTTCCACTGGTGTACTTAACAACTGTGGGGCTCGTCTGCTCACAGGAAGGAATGGTAGAACTATAATCTGCTGTGGGTGCGGAGTGCATGACTAAGCAGTGCTCACACCAACAACGGACAAGATAACAGGCAGATCCAGAATGGGTACAGCAAAAGTTGTCAACACTGACAAGACCATTGGTATCCTGGATGACGAATGACAACACATAATATTAGTACCAGATACATATAATTTATAATAAATTCTTAAGAGTGACATTCGAAACATACTGAAGTAGTTTCTGAATAAAGCCAAGGTTGCTTCTATGCATATTTTGAATGTGAACACGAGAGCTTTTGGTTAAAGGGTGTCTATTTCAATGTACTCTGACTCTAAACTTCCTAATGGACTAACAGCACCTTTATCTTTACGGTTTTTTTTTGTCTGTCTGCCTATTTATTTATACCTATTTACCTACATACCTATCTGTATTAAATCAGGAAACACCATCTTCCCACAGATGATTAGGATAAAAGATGAAACTTGAGATGAAGTCACCCTGATTTGGGTAGGCCCTAGATGCAATCATTAACATCCTTGTGAAAGGACAGAATATACTGATAAGCAGCACCCAGAAGTAACAGCAGGCAAAGATAAAGACAGGGGTTTGAGCCATGCATTGATGATCTAGGGGACTGTGGGGACCTTGACCCATGTTAATTACTAGAAGACTACCTCTGAATCTCTAGGAAGGAAACAACCCTACCAGTGCCTTATTTCAGACATTGGTCATCAGCACAATGACACATTGCAATTGTTTAAGATCCTTGATTTGTGGTACTTTGCTATAGTAGTCCCGTGAAGCTAAAATATAAAAAATAAAGTCTGCTTCAAATTGGTACTAAACATACGTAAGTATAGAGAAGTTAATCGTTATCTTGAAAATATCTCAGTGAGCATCCAGGCGCATGTGTGTCACTACCAGAATATTTTAGCTAGGACTGTTTTATTTTTGAATAGGATGGCAAAGACGAACTATTTAGAAGTTACCTGGATTATATAAGAGTTGTAGAGTGAACTTGAACATAGAGTTTTATTTAATGGAGGGTGACTTAAAAAATTCCCAGCGCCAGATTTGATATAAAGTATCAAAATCAGCTATTACAGAATATTCTTATAAAAATTTTTCTTCGTGGAACAGCAGGGATTCTACTAAACAAAACTCTGCAGAAATGTCACACGTACAGAGTTCCACAAAAACTCAGCTAACACACAATTTTGTGGCCATTTTTTTTTAGAAAAAAAAAAGCTTATGGTCCTCATGAATTTAAATGCCGTTGCTTTTCAAAGTTCTGCCTGTGTTTTTTAGAGCTATTTCAGGTCGTTATTCAGTTATCAACTTTAAGCTTGAAGCCTGAATGTGAGACACATTTATGGAGAGCTCCGCACTGGGTGATGTGGCTGTCCTTATTGTTCTGAACACAAGGTATGAGTGAGCTGCCCTTGCTATCTCTACTGCTACCTCTCCTTCATCCCCCACCCTTCTACTTCTTCCCTTCCTCCTCCTCCTCCTCTTCCTGCTCTTCTTGATATTCACTTAAAAGTGTGGCTGTTCTATACATCTGGAATTCATGTTTTGTTTTTGTTTGTTGTTTTTAGAAACAGGGTCTCCTTATGTAGCCCAGGTTGGCCTAGAACTTTTTTTCTGTTGGAGGCACGGAGGCTTTTGTACTCACAGAGAGTCACTGGGGAAACAGGAATGTTAAACACGGAGGGCTGTCTCCTCAGATGGAGAGACGGATAGCCTGTTTTCTGCCTACAAATCTGGGAATGCAGGGGATTAATAACCTGGTGACCTTTGAGCTAACTGTGGAACCAAGACTACACCAGATCCTCTTCATTATGGAAGATATCATGTGTAGTTTACAAAGATTTTAGATGCAGTCATGTCTTAAGCTTTATTGTACACACATAATGGAGTTAATTATCACCAGAAAACTTCCCCCCCACCCCAATTGTGTTTTGCTTACATACAACTGAAATAAATTGCCCAGTGTCAGACTCTCAAAGTTTGAACCAACGGGCTACTGAGGATTGCTGAAGCTGACAGCCTTCCTGCCTCAAACGGATTGTTATTCTCATGGCTGTGGTTTTTGCAGAGAGCCCCACAGCTTTGTAAACCAGGCTTGCCTTGATCTCAGAGACATCCTTGCCTCTGCCTCCTGAGTGCCAGTGTTAAGGACGTGTGCTGCCACAATTGACATCTCTGTTTCTGGAGTTGGTAGTTCTTCACGTTCCAGTTCTTTCTAGTTTCCAGCTCAGTACTGATACTACTGAGTATTGTTTTAGGTCACTGGAGAAATTTAAACTCAAATAAAATCCTAACTCTCCCCTTTCCCATTGTCGATGGCTAAAGAGGTTAGATTTTGTGGGTGAAGTGTGCATGAAGACTTCACTAGGACTTCCGGCAAAGGGGAAAGCCAAGGCCAGCAGTGAAGCCAGGGCTTCAAGCCCACCACACCTGTGCTCTGCCAGTGAGCTCTATCTCCACTCCTTTTTATTCTATTTTGAGATAAGCTTTTACTAATTGCTCTAGCTGGCATTAAATTTTCTTTGTGGCCTAGGCAAGTCTCAAACTTGTGATTAGCTGGTCTCTATCTTCATAGTAATTGGAGAGTTTCAAGACCTCCACCCCCATGCCTGGCTGAAAACCCCCTTTTTCTTTGATTGTTATTGTTACATATTTATACACATGTGTGTACAATCTATAAATACAACCCGCTGAGCCCATATTGTTGTCTGTGTGTATATATGATTCAGGGCTGATCATTTTGTATTGTATGATGACCAATAAGGAGGTTTGTCCATGGGAGAGGCTAATTCTCCCTCTCTCAGCAGTTGCCTGTAGTTCCTTGCCTGAGGATAGGACCTTGATGTTTCTCCCTATTTTATGCATTTATCTACCACCCAAAAGTTCCACGGCAGACTTAGAATTAGAAAGACAATTAGTATTACATCCTGCTTCATGACTCATTTTTAAAAGCCCAGGATGAACCCCTGAGTAACGAAGGGTTACATGGAAAGAGATGTAGGCCTGTCTTCCTAAAATCCAGCATCCCCACTGGAAAAGCAAGGCATGTGAGTCCATCATGGATGTTCTGCAGCCAGCCAAATACCGGTGTATTCAATTAACAATCCATGGAGCAGAGCCACACAGCTGGGTTCAGCCAACTTGCAGAATCATGAGAAATAATAATAAAAAAAAAACCCCGCCATGGCTTTAAGTCGAAATGCTTGAAGGTTGGTGTCCAAAGTAGAAAATATGCAACCTGCAGGAAGGAGAGCTGGTGCAGGAGAATTGTCTGTATTCTGTCAATCATATTTTAATAAAACGCTGATTGGCCAGGCAGGCAGTATAGGCAGGAAAGCCAGACAGGAAGTAGGGGTGGAGCAAAGAGACTGGGAGTATTTTGGGAAAACAGGAAGCTCCCTCCGCAGTTCTGCCCAGACCACCGGAGAGGAAAGATGTAAGCTGCCCCGCTGGAAAGGGTACTGAGCCGTGTGGCTACCGTAGATAAGGATAATGGGGTAACATAAGTTATAAGAGCTAATAAGTAGCCTGACCTAATGGGCCAATCAGTTTATAACCTTATGGAGTCTTGTGTGTGATTTTCCTTGGGAGTTGCCAGTTGTGGGGTACCGGGCAGGACAGAAACCCCAACAAGCCGGCCCCTCATGCTACAGAGAGCCTCCTGGAACTCCTCAGCCATTGCCTCTGTGGTAATGGTTTTATCAACTAGACAACCTTGGACACATCTGGGAAGACAGAATCTCTATTGAGCAATTACCTCCATTAGATTGGCCTGGGGGCATGTCTGTCCCCACAGACATTTTCTTGGTTGCTGGTGGGTGTGGGTCATCCCACCTCTGGCAGGTGGTCCTGGGAGGTCTGAGAAGAGCAAGAGATCTGGTCAGTGGATCACTTCTCCTTGGTCTCTGCTTCAGTGCCTGCCTCCCGGTTTCTGCCCTGGGTTCCTGCCTTAGCTTTCTTCAGTGGTGAACTCTGACCAGGAAATATGAGCCAAATGTATCCTTTCCTCCTCAAGCTGGTCAGATCATCATCTTTACCACAGACCTAGAAAGCAACCTAGGAAAATCTCCTGTTTCTTTCTGTATGTGGGCAGCTCTCATTTCCCACCTGAAAACTAAAGACTCGTTTCCCCGCCTCCCACAGCACAGCTCTATTGCCTGATGCTAATTTGTAGTACCTGAGAGGCAATGTGATTTTGAAAAATACTTTCTGCTCAGAGAGAATATGGGAGGAAGAAGGAAGGGGGCTGGCTCGAGAAAAACCTTCCTTTCTCCCCTTCATTTCTTGTTCTTGGACCCATCCATGGAGAGCATTTGATATCAGCACCCTAGGAACCAATTTGACGCCTCCAGTACGGAGTCCTGGCTGCTTTGTGGGGGACGGCACAGTAGAACATTACAAAGCCCTTTCTTTCTTAATGGCATCAGCAACACAGGTGACGCAGCAACCTTCTGACTCTGGACCACTTGATAAATACCTTTCATGCGAGAGCTACAATCTCACTTTAAAACTTGTGCACTTTTAGTTGTCTACGTTGTTGGCAGAAATTCAAAAAGAGGAGAGCTAATGAAGTAAGATTGAAAGCCACCTCGTTCGGCGCAAACCCTGCTGCCTATGGGTAACAAGCCAGGAAACAAGTAGCTGTTTTCAACAGTGAGAAGGGACACCGAGATTTTCCTTTTTTCATTTAGTACAGCCAATGAAGGGAGGTTTGTGGTTGTAACTGCCTGCCTTACTTGTGTGCCTGGCTATACCTAATTTGAGGTTCTGTAGCACAGCCTTGCCAGCAGTTGCTGTGAGGAGCTTCAGATTCTCTGCTCAGTGGAAATGGTACCCTACAAGTGTTCCCTACGAGTGTTAGAACCACCTTAGAGAGATTTTTTAAGCACTTGAGAGAAGGGAAAGTGGATCCAGCCCTTCCTCGCTCTGTTGCTCCCTTACCGCCCACCGCGACACCGGATATCACTGTGAGATGTGTCCTAGAATGGAACTGAGCAATTCATTTCCAACAGTTTCAATCTGAGGGGAGAGTGGGAACCTGGCACACTGAGAAAATGTGATCTTCTGACTTGGTGGGATTCTAGGAGTTGTTCTATTTTTCTCGGCATTTGTTGTAGGGACATATGGCTCTCTACCTTGTGGGCATCGGGAGCCACAGTGCCAGGAACGTTCTGACAAAATGTCCACTCAGCATGAGCAGGAAACATTCCCCTTGATACCTTGACAGTGGGCCCATAGAGCATCAGGAGTAACTGAGAGGTGGACACGACCCAAACTGACCTCCCAGTGCATGTTGATGTGCAGAAATAAATACTGGCTTCTGTCATGAATCCTCCTATCATTCCAATTCACGAGGCACAGTACATTTAGTAAGATCATAAACTAAAGTAGAACGCAAGCTTTAAAATTAATTCATTTATTTGCCCAGTCAACCTAATTGTTGAACACTTGTTATATTGAAAAATCATTATTAGTAGCATTAGTATTATTATTACATGTGTGCAGTGTGTGTGTGTGTGTGTGTGTGTGTGTGTGTGTGTGTGTGTGTGTGTGTGTGTGTACAGGGTGCATGCGTCAGAGGACAGTTTCGGGAGTCAGTTTTCAACTTCCACCCTATTGAGGGATGGTTTCTCTTCATTCTGCTGCTGTACTACATACTGAAGTCTAGTTGGTACACAAGCTTCTGGACAATTCTCTGAACTCAGCTTCTCATATCACCACAGGAGTGCATGCTGCTGCACCTGACGTTTTTACGTTCGTTCTGGAGATATAAACTCAGGTCACCAGGGGTGTGTATGCAGCAAATGCTTTTACCCACTGAACCCTCTCCTCCATCCTAAAAGCATTATTTTCAGCACGGGAGATAGATGCATGAATAAGCATGCAAACTAAGTCACCGAGAGTTAAAGTAGCCATATGATATGATAGAAGAATGTGGAGAAAGAGAAATAGAAAGATTTCAGACATGAGCTATGGCCGATGCCCTTGGCTGCCTGCCAGAGCATGAAGGTAAGGTTCTATTGCTGGGGTACCACAAACTTTGAAGACACAAGTTTTTTTGTTTTTTGTTTGTTTTTTTTTTTTTAAGAAATGGAGCTGGCATTGACTTGAAACCTCACCTTTGAATACTAGTTCTAATAGTGTCAATAGTTGCTATTCAAGCTGGAGAGAGAGAGAGAGAGAGAGAGAGAGAGAGAGAGAGAGAGAGAGAGATAGATTTGGTGGTCTTGCCCAGCTGTAAAACTTAGGAGCCATAACCATAACTGGACTGGCAAGATATCTCTAATGGTGCAATCATGGAACTTTTATCCTGGGGATTAACCAACAGATGTCTAATTGTACATTAGACCTGCTTAATAGGAGGAAATTCATACCTGTTGCTGTAAGCCCAGCTAACTACACACGTCTGGCACGGTCATAGACTCCGAAAGGGAACCTACCACGGCCAGCTTTCTAAACCAGTACAATTTCTAACTGTTTTCTAAGGACTCGTTGTTTTACTAACATATAAGTGTAGCTTTCACCTCTCATCAAAGAAAGCTATTTTTGCCACAAATAGACACTATTACCAAGACACAACAAGTCAGAATGCAGAAAATAAATGACTGGCTCTCAGGGTGGGGTCACCCAATTGATACATTTGTGATAGCATCTGTACAACTGATGCAGTGGGAAAACCTTGGGAGAGAGAATGGGAAGACTGCCGGCCTCCTGGACGCGACAGGGGAGCTGCACACAGGAAATCTCAACACCAGGGTCACACAAACAACACCTGCCTCGGAACAGCCGCGGAAATGCCAAGGTGGAAAGAGGGAAGTCCCATGGCCCCATCCTTAATAAAGTGTTACAGGCGGTCAGTGCAGGCAAGAGAGGGGGAATTGGTTTACCGCAGGGATGAGCTCCCACGTAGGCTGTACAATCCCAAGTGACCAGCATGGTCTCATGATGAAAGCACACACATGTATACATGTAACAATAATAATTAAGGAAAACTTCTGGAATCTTGGAAGGAAAGGGAGACACAGAAGGAGATGTTAGGGAGGGGGAAGGGGACGAATAAAGTAGATTCCTTGTTGACATATGAAGTCCTCTGAAAAAAACTTATTTTCAAAAAGCCAATTCCAATTTTGCATAATAGAAAGTAAAGTGAAGAAAATGTCATTGAATAGGGGCTTGATATTTGATTAGCCAGTCCTTTCAAAAGGATGATGGGATGTCAACCGATGTCCCGGGTAAAGCTGTGCCAAGCCAGAGTGTGTTACATGCCATGTTTGGTGCATAGGCTCATGTTGGTGTCTGCTGAACCCCACATGAGTTTTAAAACAAGCAGCACTGCAGAGATGACTGAGAATAAGTTCTCTAGGAAGATCCATGCCTCTAGAAGAAGAAGAGCCCAGCTGTCCATCCTGATGTACAATTTCAAGATACAGTGAACCAATTGTAAGCGTCAACCAACTCTAACAGACCTTTGCCAGCTGCCTGTTGTCTACCATTGCAAGACGCTGCTCCAGATGCCGAGTTCCCACTTTAAGGCTTCCCCCTCTAAACACCGCATTTTCCACACACTTTTAGAGCTTCTCAATTTTGTCTGTGCAGTTCTGTGCTCTGCATTTATCCTGTGCCTTATTCCCAACGCCATAGGTATGCACTGTATGAGGGTTCTTACAGAGTCCTAATCCCTTTCATACACACGGTTCTGCAACTTTTACTATGCAAAAATGTGTTATTAAATTGTTTAGCTGGTGTATAATTTCTTTGCATCTATCGACAAACATGGAAATCTTTTCATTAGATGCAGAGTTCTCTTGGCACTCTGCACCTGGGAAGGATTTCTTGAGATTTTGAACATTGGGGTGGCTGTGCATAGGGGAGAGATTCCCAGTGTTTGCTGTTATTATTATTATTATTATTTTATTACTATGAAAAGGTAAGGAAAAAGGGTTGGGGGCAATGCCCGTCATCATTGACCTCTTTGCTTTAAGCTGTCTCCACCCGCTGAAGTCCTCTCTCCCTCTCAGTAATGACCATCGTCAGCACCTACTTTGGAACAGAGCTGTCACACCAGCCACAGTGACACATTTGTGCACTTCACTATTTGACCTTTTCTCATCAGTATGGTTTGCCAGCTCATAATAGTTATACCCACAATTGTATTTACTATAGCAGAATATTTATGCTTGCAAATTATATATATATGTATATATAGTCATTATCATTTATCATTTGTTTTATTCTGTAAGTATCCTATGAAATTCTGTCATTTTTTATCTAAATTAATACCCCTTTAACACCCAAACAAATATTTAAATTAAAAAATTCTTTGATAATTACTCCTCTGGGAGTTTGCCATTTTGTGATCTTTAGACTTTAGGGATGTTGTTCGCTGGAATAGTAACTTTTGGTGTTCTGTCATTTGGGATTATGATGCAAGATAGATTCATATTTATAATATACTAATGTATTAAAATCTGATTTCAAAAGTCGTTCAGGAAGTATTCTGAATATTTCTTTCTTTGCTGTGATTATTTATGGAGTATTTGTTTCCGGAGCATTGAATAGAAAGAGTGCTAATCCAACCGTCACTTGGCTGTTTATATCCAGAAAGATTTGGTTATAGAAGTCTTAGAAGTCTAACTTGAAGACCATGAAATATCTCTAATATCAGTAAATATTTTCTGGAGTTGGAGCAGTGACTTAGAGGATAAGAACATGTGCTGTCTTACAGAGATCTCAGCGTGTTTCCCATCAGCCGTGCCCAGTGGCTCCCATCACCGGCAACTCCAGCTCCAGGGGACCTAACACCCTCTCCTGGACTCACATTCACAAACACACAAAACAAAACAAGACATAAACCTTAGTAATAACATTTTCAGAAGGACCTTTAGAATATTCTGAAAACAAAATACCCAAGCTTATAAGAGAAGCAAGGCAAACTCCAGGACCATAGGACACAGGAACAGCCTGCACAAGTCTGGACCGTGTCCCAAAGTGTCAGATGGAGACAGATGACTCCATTGCCAACAGGGACACCACAATGGGGCAGGGGACAAGGGTTTTTTTCTTTTTCTTTTTCTTTTTTCTTTTTTTTTTTTTTAGTGGGGACCAATTGCAATGTCTCTGAACCCTGGCCAGTGAACAGTTAATTCTGTGCCAGTCCCTCAATCTTCCAAAATGTGTGACTTTCAAAATTTTGCTGACAAAGGATTGAGTGAGTTTAATTCATTGGGTAATAATGTTTTAAGAGTGGACATTGGAAACAGGACCTATGTAACCCCTGTGATCTCATTTCTGCTCACCTCCTCCGGTTTCACCATCTGTGGTGGTAGTGGAGTGTGTGTGTATGTGTGTGTGTGTGTGTGTGTCTGTGTGTATGCACATATATGTGTCCCTGTGTGTGTCTATGTATATGCACTTATGTATGTCTCTGTGTGTGTACATGTGGGTGTGTCTGTCAGTATGTATGCACACGTGTGTCTGTGTGTGTGCATGGGTCTGGTTGTGTCTGTCCATATTTGTGCACATATGTGTGTCTGTGTGTGGGGGTGTGACTATGTGTATGCACGTGTGTTTCATCTTGAAACAAGTCGGAATTATCTCAGGTGAGGGAAGTCAGGTGAGGATAGGCTTCCATCAGATTGGCCTGTGGACAAGTCTGTAGGGGCACAGTCTTGATTGATGTGAGAAGGGCCAGCCAAATATTGGCAATGCCATCCGTGGCGACACAGTTGATCTTCAGGAACTACGAAAACAAGTTTTTGATACTTTAGACCCCTTGTTACAGAAGTTGAAGGAGTTCATTAACCCTTTCAGATATTCACTGAGCACATACCGTATACTAGGAGCTATGTTAAACGTTGGGGGACTCGGGGTTGAACAAGTGAATCGCTCCACCATCAAGGAGCTCATTTCCCACTGCAACACGGTGATGTCTACTGAGTGCTCATGCTGCAGCCCTGATAGTGAGTGAGGAAACGAGACAACGCATAAAGAAGTAAATATACGACGGTGTATAACAGGTAACAGTAACTTCTTTAAAGACAAATAGAGAATACGGTAGATTAACAACAGTCTACAGCTGTGTGGATCTCCATCCCCAGAGCCTGCTGAATACATTGTTTTTGTACATCAAAAGTGACTTTGTGGATGTCATTGAGCTAAGGATTACCTAGGCGATTCTCATGGGATCACACCCTTCCTTTTAAGAGGGACAGAGTAGGTTCCAAGTCAGGCAAAGGAAAGAAATCCATGAATGAAAAGAGAAAGATTGTGAAACTGCTGGCTTGGAAGATGAAAGAAAGGGCAGAGCCCAGAAGCACAACATAGCTCTAGGAGCTGGAAGGGTCACGGAATAAGTACCCGAGAAAAATAGGAGGTTCCCTGACACCTAGATTTTCTTTTGGATTTAGACAGAACTGCATGTACCCATGCTGATCTTGAATTCATTATATGGTCAAAGAAAATCCTGACTTTTGACCCCTCCCCTTCCTCCACTCCTTTGCTGGAGGCCTGGAGTTACGGTGGGGCCTGTCATGTCCCAATTTCTGTGGCTTTTGTCCCTGTGCATGCTACGGCACACACATGAGGTCAGAGGACAGGCGTGAGTCATAAGGGTGAAGTGCACAGGATTTGAGTGGGAGGCAAAGGATAGAAAGGTAAGTGCGGAAGTAGCCTGCTCCAAAACCCCTGTCCCATTGATAGGACCCTGTAAGCTACCAGTTCCTCTCCACCCCCAAACCCTCCTGTCCCCTGTGACCTCAGAGGAGCCCTGAAGCACAGGCTGCAGTTGCACAGAGGGGACCAAGAGAGAAACACTGAAGCACAGGCTGTGAATGCAAAGAGTGGATCAAGAGAGTGGGCCAAGAGAGACCTCAGTGGCTTCCAGAGACAAAGACAACACAGCACAGAGTAGACCAGAACAGTTCCCAAAGTCACAGACAGCCACTGCAAGGATTGGACCGAGAGGCAGATACACTGCTGGCACCAATGGAGAAAGAGATGGGTAGGCGACAAGGCAAAAACTCATTCAACAACCTAAAAAGCAACATGGCAACACCAGAACCTAGTGGTCACACAACAGGAAGACTTGATCATCCTAACCCAGAAGAAGCAGAAAAAAACAATTTTAAATGTAACTTTATGAGGATGATGAAAACCTTTAAAGAAGAAATGAAAAATTCCCTTAAAGAAATGAAGGAAAAGACAAACAAAAAATGAAAGAAATCAAAGAAAACCAAGAAAAAAACAATCAAACAGGTGAAGTAAACAGTTCGAACAGTTCAAGACTCAAGGATTGAAATAGAGGCAATAAAGAAAACACAAGCCGAGGGAATTCTGGGTAAATGAACAGGAACTACGGAGGCAAGCATAACCAACAGAATACAAGAGATGGAAGAGAGAATCTCAGATGTTGAAGATACCATGGAGGAAATAGATTTATCAGTCAAAGAAAACATTAAATCCAACAAATTCTTAACATCCAGGAAATCTGGGACACCATGAAAAGGCCAAATCTAAGAATAACAGGAATAGAAGAACTCCAGATCAAAGGCACAGAAAATATACTCAACAAAATGACAAAAGAAAACCTTGCCAATCTAAAGAAGGATAGCCTTATGAAGGTACAAGAAGCTTACAGAACACCAAACAGACTTGAGGGAATGGGATAATCCAGTTGGGGGAAGGACAGAGAGGGAGAGCAAGGAAAGAGATTTTGATTGAAGGAACTATTATGGGGCTAGCAAGAAACCTGGCACTAGAGAAATTCCTAGGAATCCACAAGGATGACCCCAGCTAAGACCCTAAGAAAAAGAGGAGATAGTGCCCAAACTGGCCTTCCCCTGTATTCAGGTTGGTGAATATCTTAAAGGTCACCATAAAACCTTCATCCAGCAGCTGATGGAAACAGAGGCAGAGACCCGCAGCAGAGCACTGGCCTGAGCTCCCAAAGTCCAATTGAAGAGTGGGAGGAGTGAGAATATGAGTAAGAGATCAAGACCATGATGGGTACAACCACTGAAACAGCTTACCTGAGCTAATGGGAACTCACCAACTCCATCTGGACAGGGACTGAACCAGCATAGGACCAAACTAGACCCTCTGAATGTGGGTGACAGTTGCAAGGCTGGGGCATACTGAGGGACCTAAGTCCCTGCAGACCTGGCATATTGGAGATTATGTTTGGAAAAGATTTGGCAACAGCAAATGGTTTGAGCCTTGAGACCAGAGAAACCCTCCTGTGCAGCGCACAACGCCTGTCTGTGCTCTATGCGCTACCATACAGTTAGCGAGCTTCCGAGCTTCGGGCAAGGGGCTGGAGGTTGAAACACACAGAAACACACAAAGGCAGAGAGACAGAGACACGGACCCCTAGTCAATGGTAAGAAGCCCTCTATTCAGTAGCACCATGGAGGCTTATATACCCAACAGTCAGGTGGACCAACAGGTGAAAACCTTATCCTCTGATCCTCAAGGCCAAGGTAACACGTGCTCGTGAAGCAGAGCTGGTAAACAACTTTGACACAGCTTTCAGTAACTCAAATCAGAAGGAAAGTAAAGATCTCTAGCAGGGAAGAGCAGCTGGAGGCCCGGGCTCCAAATGGTCCCAACACTCCTACAACTAGGTCTTCTGACCAACTCTGACCAGAACAGAGTGTGGATTGGCTTTCTTGGGTTGAATGGAATCTTTAGGAGACCCTGGCTTTAAATCCTCCTTCAGCACCTAACTTCCCCTACACCATAGCAGTTTGAAGATCTTGCAAATCCCTCTTTAGCGTCTAGTTCACTCTCAGTTTCTGGTTGCGATTCTCAGTCCTGACCAAATACTGGATTTACATGTGGAACTGTGTCTGAAATCTGAATGCCATCCCTGAAGATAGCAATTTAATCGTCTTCAAAAGTTGTCAGGACAACTGAATTAAACAGCAAAACACCCCCAGGTAAACATGCAGTCACAGCGGAGACCCGAACCCTAATGTCAGAAGGAAGCTAAAGGTGAACACTGAGGCCTCATTGCTGAACAGTGGCCGTGTTTCACCGAACAAGCCCTGCTCTTTGCGGTCTCTCAAAGATGGCAAAAGCAGTGTCAGATGCAGGCACAGTCAAGGCTGAAGAGGGGCATCTGCGGAAAGGCTCTGAATAGCTACACTACACCAGGGGTGTGCTTGCCCTTAATAGTAACTTTGTAAGATGCACGTTTGTCTGAGCAAATTAGGAGTTTGTGGATACTCCTAGGCAGGGGCACAGACATAGTTATAGAGGTAACGCAGCTCAGCTATCTCAGAGGAGACCCCTGGTAAGGTGGACAGAGCCTTCCACGTGGAAACTCTTTTGTGTCTCGTGGCCAGCGACTTCTTCAGTACCCAATAAATAGATTCTTAGTGATACAGATTCTCTCTCTCTCTCTCTCTCTCTCTCTCTCTCTCTCTCTCTCTCTCTCTCTCTCTCTCTCTCTCTCTCCTTATTTTTCTTTCTTTTTTTTTTGACAGTTTTACTATGTAACTGGCAAGCCTGAAACTTAGAAGCTGTCCTGCCTCTGCCTCCTCAGCGCTAGGACTAAACTAGGCCTAAAGAACTTGCCCTCTACTTAACAAAGAAGCAGGTGATGCCTACCAAGCCAATTTGGATCCTGCACTCTATTTAACAAGGACCAGGCGATACCTACCAAGCCAATTTGGGGAATGCTCACAGCCCAGGAATGTCTACTGGGCAGCTAAGGTCCAGGGAGCGCACTGGAAGCCCAGAGCAGGGGAAACTCCAGCGGCCCCGCCCTCCAGCCCCGCCTCCCTCGGGCTCCCTGCACGGTTGCCCGGGCAGCGCGGGACGCGGCCCAGCCGCTGTGGACACTCTTCTTCCCAAAAGGCTTCCTGGGGGTCCCCAGTTTCGCCCAGCGCCCTGCGCGCCATGTTCCGGGGGAAGCGCGGGAGCCGGGTGGGCGCCCTGGAGGAGGGGACGCCGTTCATGTCCCCGCAGCTCCCAGAGTCGGTGGCTGAGAGGGTTCTGCTTCGGGGCATCTTCGAGATCCGGAGGGAAAGCTGTGACGTGGTGCTGGGCGAGAGGACCCTGCGGTGGCGGCGCATCCAGCCCGAGCTCCCGACGGGTGAGTGGCGGCCCCCTTATTCCCACGCCCCCCACACTCCGCTGCTGCCACGTCCTCCTGCCTCCTCCCTGACATCTAAACCCAGCTGACTTTCAGCTTCCTGGCCTCCTGTGTGTGGGGGGCGGGTGTGTGACTGCAAACCAGGAAGTAAGTTGTCGTTCACCTTCTACCTGTAACAAGTTTTGAAACCCGATTTTTAATGAATTTCTGAAGAATATCACATCACAGATTTTTTTTTCTTTTTACTTAAACTTACCGTCTTAAAGGTTTTAATTAGAAAACAGGATGCTGCAATTTGCAGTTAGAAATATTTCAAGTCACCAGTTAGAGGTGCCTTTGAGAAGAGTGGAATGTGGTTTACAGCCTATTTTAACTAACTACGTGATTATAAAATTAAAAACAGCTGATTCCTCCCGCCCCTGGGAGAAAACTCCTGGCACTACCGTTTGTCATAGAATGGTAAAGCCATTGTTTAAAGTTTCAAAAGTTCAAAAGTCTGACGAACTGAAACCATCATCAGGGCCCAGCATAAGCCGGGAGTGTGAATTCCAGCCTAGCGACATATGCAGTGGCGTTCACTTCAGCAAAGCTACTTTGGGCTTCAGGTAAAATGTTTTCACGTGTTTTGAAAACCCAAGATGAAGTATTTTCCCGAACCTTTGAAATTACAATTGAGGTGCCGGGTTGTGGACTCTTCCTCTTAGTCTGTAAGTCAGCCTGGGGTAGGGGATGTAAATGTTTATAACTAGAATTTGGATTAGCCCAGGGAACCAATTTAACCTACGAGCCGAGAGCAGTCAGATTGTGCAGGGAGACCTCGTGTAGGTCGGGCCTGCAGTGCAGAGGCACATGGTCGCGGGGAAATGCTGTTCTCTAGCAGTGGTGATTTAGGAAAAATAGGTTTAATTAGCACTCCTGGTAATAGAATTTGAAAAGCTCTCTTGACGGTTTTATTGGCTCCGAAGTTTGCAAGTGCTTATTCTGTTTAATTTTGCCCTCAGACCCTTTGGTTTCCTTTCCCTCCCTTTGAGCACACTTGTTGTCTTTGCAATTAACACCTGGTATTTAGCACACCTTGAGCTTCTAATATTGGCTCCTCAGAAGCCTACCACTTTTATCTGTCGAGCAGCTCAAGAGGCATTTTACGGAATTTTTACTACAGTGGGGGTGCAATGGGGTACAGTGGCATTGACGGGAGTGATGAGAAATGAGAGAAGGGGCTCCAGAGCCAAGGAAAGTCTGTACCCAGCTAGCACACTTAGGAGGACATGGTGTTGAGGTGTATGGTAGAGGAGGTCTTGGCTGTTGTTGCTTGGCAGGTATCTGGCATCCCAAAGCAGGGCTGGGGTGACGAGGTCTCTGAGTAATATTGCATGGTGTAGATGAGCTGTTATCAGAGCATTCAACTTCTAAACTTGTAGTATCCTAGAGGTTTCAATGATGGAACAAAATAATATGTGGTCTTCCCCATATTGTCCATCTTGAGCGTGATGAACAAAGACACTATTGTATCTTTCTGGAGGCCACCACTGCCGAATTAGGACAAATTGATGGTCTTTTTGGCAGGGTAAGGGAGTGAACACAGTGATTGCAGTTCCCTTATTGGACTCAAGGCTGATTTAGGGGGACCGTGGTGTTATCCTTCTCTGTAGAGATGAGGTTTGTGAGGCCCTACTGATGGAGGTGGGGGGGTCTTAGACACACCAGCACATAATTTGGGCCTTTTTTCTTTAAACGAAGAGATGTTTTCCATTTAGTTTATTGGGTCTTGTTAAGGAAGATATTAGCCCTGTGAACAGTTATTCCCTTACAGGTTAAATGGTTTGCTCCTTAGTACTCAGACATGTTGCTGAATGTTTCGAAGATGCAACCCAAGGATTAGTGTCTTTGCCTGACACCCAGATCCATGACCCCAAAGGCTGGGACTGTGACCAGCCACTCATTCACCAAACGTGAAGTAAACAATATTTTGTGAGGTGATCTAATGTGGGTGTCCTCTTGAATTTTAGTGTGCTTGAAGGAAAGCAATCTGCTTTTAACAGGGAAGTTAGCACAAAGGACTGATTAGCTGTTTACGTCCCTACATCCCAAATAAGCAGGGGAGAGGCAGGAAAATTGAGCTTAATGGTATTTCATAAGGATTTGCAGTATTATCAGAAACCAAGATGTTAAGTGAGGGTCTGGAGTGTAGCTCAGTGGTAGAGTTGATTGCTGATTGCCTGGGACGTGTGAGGTACTGAGTTCAGTTCCTATACCCTTCTGAAGAAGAGAGAATCCTTCTTTGTGTCTTTTAGGTCTGGCGCCTCTTGGCATTCCTTGGCTTGTGGGTTCCATAGCTCCATGTCTTCACGTGGACTCACATTGTCTCCATGCTTTCCCTCCCATTCTTATAAGGTCAGTTGGTGTCATAGGTCAAAGTCACCCCAAACTCAGGATAATCTCTTGGCTGAATTGCAATGCATACTATTTCCCAATATGGTTTCAACCAAGGTTCCAACAGGATCTGAATTTTGAGGAGCTAATTCATCTCACTAAATTTGTTATGAACTGGAAAGACATCCTGTGTATAAGGAATAAATTAAGAGCGAAAAATGAAAGGCTGTTGTCTGGGCATAATAACTGTCAGGCAGCAGTCAAGAGTGTATTAGAATATTCCTAAAGTAAGCAGAGGCCTGAGGACAAGAAATTCCGGTTCAATTAAGTAGAAAATATAAAGATCTTCTTGTTTTTCTTTCAAGTGGAGTTGTTTCACAGCATCTCTCCCCCACAGCATCTCACTGATGATGGTCTCTCCATCCCTACTGAAACTGTCGGCCTTAGGACTCTTCCGTGTTAAGGACTGGTTTCTATTCCCGTCATGTGTGCTTACCCATGGCTGTACATCTCTCAGGGCCACCTCTGAAGTCTCTCTTTTGGCCAAGGAAGGATGTTGTCTCCTTGTTTCTAGGTATTAACCTTCCTTTTCAAGACTTGACCTTCCCTACAGCCTATGGTTTGGGTCCTCAATATTCCCTCTCTTTGTTTCCTTGCCTCCTTCTCTCTTTGTCTAATGAGCTTCTAGATCTAAATGAATGGCGTCATACAACTCCTCCTCTGAATTATCTCTGACATCCCTCAACTCTGCTCTCTTTCTGACTGAAAGTGCACAGAAAAACGTTAGATGCAATTTCTGATTGTTCAATCCGAAGGAAAATTCCAGTTTTTCTCTTTGTGGATTTCTCCTTCCTATGACTGTGACCCAAATCCTTTGGCTTGATGCCAACAGCACCTAGCTCTTCAGTTTCACTGAGGACTTCATTCTACAGATTTTGGTGTTCCCAAGGAGTCTGCTCTGTTGTGACTCCACCTATGCTTTCCAGCCAGAGTAGCCCATGAATATTCCAACTGTTCGGAATATCCAAATTGGATGTACTAATTGCCCCAAAGTAGCTTTGTGGATGTCTGCTGTTGTTTGACAGAGCTTGTATATTGGGGTCAGGACCATGCCTAGTTTGAGACACCCACTGGCACACATTTCTAAAGGACAGAGGGGGATTACTGCATTTCTAAGGTCATAGAAGACGTGAGCCCAGAAAGAACTATTGGGACTAATAATGAAAACAGGAGGGGGTGCTATACTTAGGCCAAGGGGCAAAGTGAAAGCAGGCCTGAGTTTAGAGACCATGTGGATAAAGCCACTATGCTGGACCTTTGCCTTAACCTGATTCACTTCTTCCATGACAGCAAAGGAAATTAGAATTCGCTTACCTTGGGGTGCTGTCTGTGCCTATGGTCAGCAATCCTTGGGCAGAAGTAGGATGAGCACTTGCTGCCATCCACGTGATGTGGCTCTTTGGGTATAGTGCAACCGAAGAATGATGGAGTCCAGATCTAGAGAAAGGAAGACAGTCAGAAATCTGTTTTCTTTACTCTCAGTATCCTGGCAAGTTCCAGATGCACAGACCTTCACTGGGTGAGCATGTCTGTGACTGACTGCTGACCTCATAAGCTTCAGTTTTATCTGGTGCCTTGGACCATGATACAGGTTTCTAAGTAGCAATTCCTCATCATCCACAGGAAGATTATCACCTCCCTGCTCCACTTTAAGAATGAAAACTCTAGTCAGGCTATGGTGGTGCACACCTTTAATCCCAGCACTTGGGAGACTGAGACAGGCAGATCTCTGTGTTTGAGGTCAGCCTGATATACATAGCAAGTTCCAGGACAGTCAGGAATACTCAGAGAAAGCCTGTCTCAAAAAATAAAAATAAATGAACTGGAACTCTATAAAAATGTTTTGAAGTGCATCTCCAATATATAACTGAAGGTAGAGTTTCCCTGTGCCGCAGCAGTCACTCCCAAATAACCAGATCAAGTCTTATTAGTTACAAATGCTTGAACAATAACTCAGGCTTATTACTATCTCTTATAACTTAAATTAACCCATTTCTATTAATCTACTGATATGGGAGGTCAGTCTGTGTGTGGCTTTTCTTGAAGAAACTGCTTTGGCCTGTTGATAGGGCAGAACTTAGGTAGGTAGGGAAGATAGAACTGAATGCTGGGAGAAAGAAGGGCAGAGCCAGAGAGGGACACCATGGATCCGCCAGAGACAGATGTTGAGAATTTTACCCAGTAAGCCACTGCCATGTGCAAGACACAGATTAATAAAAAATGGGTTAAATTAAGATGTAAGAGTTAGCTAATAAGAAGTTAGAGCTAATGGGCCAAGCAGTGATTTAATTTAGTACAGTTTCTCTGTGGTTATTTCAGGGCTAAGCAGGGACAAACAAACAGATCCTTCTCCTACAATCTACATTCCGCCACATGGTGTTACCTCTCTTTCATCTTGCACCTCCTGTTTCCTGTGTGTCTCTGGCAACTCCTCGGACTCCGCCTTTTTTGCCAGCATTCTCTCTGCCCCCAAAATCTAACTTAACCATGAGAACAGCACATTTTCACAGTGTACAGAAGGATTATTCCATAGTATATATAGCACATAAAAGTGAAGTTTCTTGATCAGAGTGGTGAGTCTGTCTTCTTGGCTTCCACTTTGTTTAATGGTACCACGTTTGTTTCTTTGAAAACCTGCTGTGTAGGGAATGGACTAGGAGATGCTCTAATATAACAAAAGATCTCGATGATACACACCTGTCTGGCTCTGCATCTTTATTTTTCAGTGTGGACCTCAGACTGCAGCACCTTGTAATAGGTAGGATGATAGAGATAGAGCCCCATAGCTAAGTTTTTCATGTAACTCCTGCTACCCAGAATTCGCTTCCTCTACTCTTCTTTCAATGCTTCCATGTTTATACTTATTAAAACTAATTTCATTAAAACTAATGAAAATTCATTATATATTTTCCCTCATTCTCATTAGGTATTTGGGCTTCATATACTGATATATGAATAACCATTTTATTCTCAGTAGAGGACAAGTTCCTCGCATGTCTTTAACTTCATATGTTTCCAGATTTCTAACATAAGAGTCAGCATTGCCCTATTTTTTTTTTTGTGAGAGTCTAGCAGGGAGTTTCTTTTTGTTCAGCTTAAGGGTTATAAGACCAGGAATCTAGTACTGCCACATAAACTATATAGACCATAGGGCATTATCCATTCCAGAGAATATTTTTTATTTATTGCTGCAGTGGTTCTTAATGGTCTTCTGACTAGAATTGCAAACTGTGACTGCCTTACTTGTGGATCGTGGATGGATTTATTCATGCTGGTAGAAGGTAGTCGACAAAGCAGCTATCTGTGATCTACAAGTGGGCAGTACCCCACAGAAATGAGAGTGGAATAAGGTGAGATTTCTGAGACCAAATGTAAA
Organism: Myodes glareolus; assembly: GCF_982192425.1. Taxonomy (NCBI): domain Eukaryota; kingdom Metazoa; phylum Chordata; class Mammalia; order Rodentia; family Cricetidae; genus Myodes; species Myodes glareolus. Next base: position 59,953,138 of record NC_142046.1, on the reverse strand, counting down.
TTTTGGTCACATAAACCTGAAACCTGATCTCTGCCAAGAGAGAGTAGGTCAAGGGCAGAAGGGCAGGGCCCAGTGTAGGCCGTTCTCCACGTGGTGTTAGGACAAGATGTAAGGTGCCGGGATTCACAGAGACTCTCAGAAAGATGTGGGCAGGTACAACTGACATTTACCTGTCTATAGTTTAACTTTTATTGAATTTGTTATTTGACAATTTCATATGTGTATAAGGTGCATTCTCATACCTTGTCAAGTCTCTCTCATCCCTGATCAAATCCCTTCCTGCCTATAATTCAAGCATTAAATTCTTTATGCCCATGGAATTTTGCCAGGACCGTCTGTGCGACTGAATTTTCATCTATCCTATGAAGCCTGGGGGGGCTCCTCAGTGGCTGCACAACTGAAGATGTGACTGTTCCTCCTTCAGACCCCATCAGTAGACAGTAGCTCACTGGGGAGGGATAGAGCTCTATGGGCCTCCCGTGGATCCATGATGGATGTGATAACCTGAACTGTGATATCCTAGTCATTTTGTAGATCTAGTGCATAGAGTCAAAACTGCTGAGTTCATCTGTCTTATTCTATGACCGACCGCCTATGCTGTTACTAGCGCAGATGTTTCCAGAGTTCAATGTGTTCAACAGTAATGATTGCCTATTGCACTGTTTGCTGTCTCAGCCAGTGACACACTTCTAGGAGCCGGTGTTTGTCATGTGGCGATCTTTAGTTTGGAGTGTTAGATTGGAGCAGAAGGTGCAAGACTTTGTACATCCCATTTTATTGTCCTGTGTGACCAGACGTTATATCTTTCCCATAAAACAAAAGTGACTGATAGAGAAAGTGAGGAGTGTGGGGGCCCTGGGCTGGATCAAGCTTAGTTGTACTTCCTTTACAAACAATATTTAGGCATCTCCCTTGCACGAGTCCATAGCCCCCGTGTTTCTCATGCTGGGAATGTGTCTCCTCTGTGCTTTTTCATTGCTCTGAAGTGAGGGTTCCAGTTGAACAGAAAAGGATGACCACACCTGTGCACATATATGGTCATCTTTAAACTTTCGCAAAGTGAATCTTGCCATTGGCCTGTGAAAGTCCCTCAGATTTTCAGTGTAGGTGGTGAATTGTAATAAAATTACACCAGATTCATAATGGAATAAAAACACCACCTTGGAGTGTGTGAATATATTATTGGAGCCGTACACTTCTGTTTGCATGTATGTTATAGAGTATATGTCAAGCATGGATACAGAAGGCTGTTAGGTCTTAATTCTGGAACTTCCAAGCGTGTAAATGACTTAAGACAAATCAGCTAAGCCAGGTGAGAGACAGTTTACTCCCCTGCAAAATAAAGAATTTGCATTATACCAACGTGTTCAAAGACTCCCAGTTCTGATCACCTGAGAAGCTGTAGTCTAAAGAATCGAAACCAGGGCATTTTTGTCCAATGAAATGAGCAAGGGTTGAAAGGCCAGTGGGTGTAGGCTTTTGGTGTATGTGGAGAAACTTTTGTTTTATGGCAGAAACTTTGTACCAGAGTGAATTTCTCATTAGAAGAACCATGTGGGACACAGGGAGTGCTTCTCTTCCCCAGCACCAGGGCGTGGTGAGAAATCGGCCATTGCTTCCCCACAGACATTGTCTGCTAGCCAGTGTCGCATATTAGACAGAAGGGACATCTTAGCCCATCTTAATTTTGTTTTATTATTACATGGTCTCTCCCAATCTTCTGAACAGACTTTATAATTATATTAGCATTAAAATATTATGTTTCAATCATTTTGTATATAAAATGAAGGTTTCGACTTTTAATTTTGATTCTCAATTCTATTTTTACACATTTACTACTTCTGACACAATCTAAAGTTGTTTTCTTTAAAAAAAATAATTCCCACCATAGCTGTGAGCTCAGCTGAATTAGATCAGTGACCAGGAAAATCCAGGAAACCAGGCTTCATAACAGAGGCTTGAGAGGATCTCTCGTTACGAGCCAGAGTGATTTCTCCATCTACAAGTTGATACAAACACATTTACTTACTGAGAATTTAGCAGCAAGAAAGTAATGTAGAAAAATATGAAAGCAAAAAAAATTTTTTTTTCAGAAATGATCCTTCTGAGGACAATGGGAGTTGCTGATTACTTGAGAGTCTGCTGAGCAGGGCACACTCTAAGCATTAATCTGCCTAAGCTGTTTGGGAGCAGATGTAAGGGAAACAGATACCCAGAGCTCTGCTGTGTGCTTCCAAACCGGGACATCTGTCAGAGGGTCGTGTGGTCACAGATAATGGAAGCAGGGCTCACCCCCAAAATGACCTGTTCCTCATGTGAATTAGGGAAGCGGTAATTAGTAAGACTTGAGGCTTTGAGTCGTCATTCTACACATTAACAGGAAAATGCTTCAGTGTGGGATGTTCCAAAATGATCAAACTTGAAGGAATTCTTAAAAGACATCGGATATGAAGTTTCAACTTTAGGTAGTACTGTATTTTATCCTGTTAGTAAAGTTTTTCAAATGTCTATCTTGTAAACATTACCCCAGGTTTTTTTTTTTTTTAAAAGAGAAATTGGTCTTCATCATAACAAGACAAACAATAACAACTCACAACCAACACAGAGTGACTTCTCCATTGCAGGACTGACAGTCAGACCTGGTGGGATGCTGCGTTTTAAATTGGCGAATACAGGTCCCACCCCCTGCCAGTAGCTGTCTGAGCAACAGAGCCATGGCCAGTATGTCAGAAGAACAAAAGTGGAAGTAAGATTGAATTTTAATTTACTGAAGTCTAACACATGCAAGAGGCTGGTGGCAACTGCAGCAGGCAACACCGCAGTAAACAGAGGACGGAAATGTTCATTTTCTGAGCTAGGGATATGGCTCGGGGAGCGAATGCTCACAAGGTCCTGGGTTCAGTTCCTAGTACTGCTAAGAACAAAATGAAAAGTTCTCTTTATTCTCAGGATGTAGTTTTAATGTGTATTTCTACTCAGGGAGGTATAGTTTTCAAAATGTTCATCCCAGCACAGGATGGAGAGTCGTGTCATTTGAGTGGCCTGTTAATGAGAAAAGCAACCAAGTGCCAGGCTGGGTGTGGTGGGACTCAGGAGGCCAAGGCAGCGGAGCTCAAACCCCAGCCTCAAAGCAGAAGCAATAACAAACAAACAAAAAAGCTGAACAATTTTAAATCCAGAAATCCTGAAGTGGCAGTTACTTTACACTATTTTGAGTCTACACAGCAGCTTTTGTATTTGTGGGTTGATCGGCTAGTGATAGAGTACAAATCCATTGTGTTATTCACCATGGTCACTGTGCTCAGTGTCTGAACTGGAATTTGACATCTATCTACTGCTTATCTGAAATAGCCACTATCCTGTCTGACCACTCTGACCTCGTGAAGTTCTGTGGACTCATGTTTATTCCAAAGGACGAGGAGACCACGTGGTCCCATCCAAAGACAACACTTTCAGACTTAACCTGTTGTGTTCTCCCTTTTCCTCCTCCTTCTCTTTACTCCTTTGGAAGTGGGACTGGTTCACAAGTGCCCCCTGGGAGAGGGGACAAATCTCTCCTCGGTTCCTCAGGGACACACAGTGAGAGTCACTCAGCGGCTGAGGATGGTGAGGTCAGTAGATTAAAGATGTGATCCAGATGGCTCTGTCCAGAGCTTGAGGTCCTACTGAGGACGACAGAAATATAAACAGGGCAAATGGAGACTTAAAGAGCTGAGCCAATGGCTGCAGACAACCGAGTACTGTTGGATGCGGGAGATGGTTGCCTACACTGGCACAATTTTGTATTCACACAATTTGACAAGAGTGGGTTAGCATCATTCAAGAGGACCAGGAATATAGCAGATACAACTCCTTGCAGTTGTGAGACCTTGCTGTGCGGCTGCCTCTGCTTGTCACTGCTCCTAATGCTTGGTGACTAGATAGCACTTCATATTTCCTTGACAATTTTGCAGAGTATTGCCAAGTTTTAAACACAGCCCCCTCAAAAGCGTTTTGCACAACTGGTACAGTTTTAGATGTGTGGGGCTGGCACTAGAGTGTTGCGTGCTGATGAAGTGGGTTTTGCCTCTGTGCACTTTCATACATATGCGTGGTACCAAAGGAAAGAAATTCTAGCTGTGATTCCCCCTACGATCTTGGGGTTCCAAAGGTTAGGGTGTGCAAAAGGAAGATGGGGAAGGAAATGAAGGAGAGGGAGCTGCTGGAAACTGAACCTTCTGCTAAAGTTTGACTTGTAAATAAGACCTTAGGGATTCTCCATGTAAGAAGTAACTAAATCCAGAACTAGGCAGACAAGTGTACAAACAGGCAGGCAGACACACACACACACACACACACACACACACACACACACGTACACACACACAGAAACATTTTCACAACATTTTATTATTTTTTGCATCATCAGTATAATGCTATGAACTTTTACAGTAAACACAAGGATGAGTCTAAACTACCATACCAGTTGCTCCGTGGTTTTGCACCGGAAGCAGTATTGTGCTTCAATACTCTACTTCAGCTACACAACAGTGCACATTGCTTGGCTGCAAATAGCAATCATACGTCGACTGGTGTTTATCCCACCAGGTTCTGTATTGAATGTTTTATATTGCTTCACCTTTGCAACAAGGCTTTGTAGTATAGACGGGAACTTTATTCCTAGCACTCCTGACATTAAATAACTGACCCCAAGCCTTACTAGTGATGTAGTTGATTTGATCCAAAGTTTGACAACCTGGCCCTTGTGCCTGCGGTGCCTGTTTTGCTGCCCCTTTGGGGAACCTAGAGTCCTCTAGTACCCTGAGGAGTTGTTGGTCCCATATCCCACATAGTGATCGGCTCCCAACTCAAATCCTAAAACCTTTAGGACAAGATTGTATGCTCTCTTTCAGAATTTAAGGCAGTTAGCAAGAGAGTTTGTGCACTTCTCTGTCCATTTGTAATTTCTGAGTCAATTACGAAAATAGAAATTTTAATAAGTTTAGTTTTAATTTCAAAAATTTTAATTCTGTGTGCGTATGCATACCCGAGTGCATGGTTGTACACGAGAGTGAAGGGTCTGTGGGGTGAGAGTTGTGGCACCCTCAGGGTGGGAGATCAGGCAGTTGTGAACCGCCAAGGTGGGCACTGGGATGTAACTTGGGTTCTCTGTAAGAGCAGTACTAGGTCTTAATTACAGAGCCATTTCTCCAAGTTTGGGTTTATTCTTTCATTACTTTTTAAGATAAGAAGACATGTATATATTTCATTGCCCCACTTTGCTGGCCTTTTACAATTAAAATATGACACCATGCATCATCTTTTCACTCTGCAGAATTCTCTGCAGCATGATGCAGTGGGGCGCTCTGCAGCCTGCTATAGTGGGGTGCTTTGCAGCATGGCGCAGTGGAATGCTCTGTAGCATGACATACGGAGAGCCATTTCCTCTTCCTCGTCACTCTCTGGTGTGTTCCACAGTTCAGGGCAGCAGGATGTCCAGTGATGGTTTGAACTTCTTGTGATGCTTGGGATTGTGAACAATGTGCAATAAAAGCCCCAGTGCCACCACTTTTGCACTTTTCCCAGTGTGCCTTTGAAAGGGAACTGTTGAACCAACAAATACATGTCTATAAATTTCTCCACGATTCCCAAATTCCTTGAATGCATTATGCTTTTCAGTTTTTCCATCATTATCACTTGAGGGCTCCTGAAATGTTCTTCTAAGGAGTGTTCCTCAAAACTAGCCTGAGAGATGAGAAATGGTATTTCTGCACACTTTAATTTGTGTTTCTCTTTTTAAATCGTTGGTTTTTACTTCATTTAGGGAGCTCTCACTCCATGCTTGCTGGGGTTTCTGTTAGACACAATGATCAGGTTGACGGTTTCTACCTCAAGGCACAAAGGGTCTCTTGGAGAGAGCAGCAAGAAAACAGCTTGGTGCAGGTGAGGTGTCGCCAGGGCATCGTGGATGAGCATGGTCAAACAGCGAAAGAGAAAGGAAAAGCGTCTTGTTCTGTGGGCAGAAGGAGTACTGGGGAGCCAACAAGATGAGAGTGAATTTCCGGATGGCCTCCGAGTCTGATTGGGAGTTAGCAACATGGACAAAGAGAGAAGGGAAAAGTCCCGAGAGTTTTTTTTAAGAATGAGTTTGTTTGGAGAATAAGTACACATGGTGCGTGTGTAGGATTGCGTAGGCTTAGAAGGACAGAGAGGGGACGGTAATAACACAAAACTCAGATAGAGCGCTAACACATGCTCTCAACCTGATGTTAATAGGAGCAGGGCAGGCTGGATGTTAGTGAAAATCAAGGGTTTTTGTTTGTTTTGTTTATTGTTTGGGTTTGGAAAGGCAATCGAGGTGGCAGACAGGATAGACCGATGGGCTATGGAAGAGGATGGTGGTTCGTATACCAGAAGACCAAAGGGCAGTATGTGGAGACGGGGAAGATGGATGCATGGGAAATGATCACAGAACCTGGAGGCCGTCGGGCTCCAGGGAAAGAAATGCTGTAGTGGGGACACCACTTTTCAGTGTGGTAATCTATAAATCATGGATAGCGCCTAAAATCCGTTCTCCAATGATAAGACTCCAAAGCATTGCTTCTGCTACAAATCCTCCCAGAGACCCTGCATCAAATGGGTCAGAGATTAGTAAAATGCTCAGCAGAAGGGAAACTGCTGGACCAGGCATTTCAGGGGGAATTATTCCTGAAAGACTGGCTGTACGTCAAGATACATAAACCTGAGGTCTGTCTTGTCTAGAAGGCAAGGTCTCTCCTGCCTGTATCCTGCGTTTTACTGGAATGGAAGCTGCCGCTTGGGAATAATGGCAGCTTAGAGTTTTTACATTTAGAAAATATTGTTAGCTGTTGATAAGGTTATGATCGTTGAACATTTCCAGCAGTTATTATAAAAATTAAAAGTGCTAAGTTGCAGTTTGTAAATATGTCAATTTTTAAATATAGAAAATAACTTTATAGTATTAAGATTATGAAAAGTTTAGGTACTTCTTAAAATCTTATTTTGGCTTGATATAAACATTAATGTTTAGCTCAGTTGTAAGTGTGTGGATGTTACAAACATATTATTCAAACTCTCATGTCCGTCCCTGCTGGGAGAATAATCCCAACAACAGTGAGCAGCTGCTGCCATGTATCGGCGTTTCCTATATTTTATATATGTTTTCATGCTTTGAGAGTAAAAAGGGGTGACAGCATATTCTTGTGATGTTTTCTTATACAGATAAAATAATGCTGAAGGTCTTGTTAGATGTAATATATTTTAACAGCCACTAATATCCCACATATATTTAAATATTTCATTTAAACTCTAATAAAAATATAGAGGTTGAATTTTCCATAATGGTTGTTTACTTTTATTAAGTTTAACATTTGTCATATTTCAGAAAAAAAAATGTCTTTAGTGTCTAAGCTAAAGAGGGCTGTCATTTCTCAGGTTGTTTCAATGCTTTGCATCAGGACTAAATGTACTCTGGTCCTGGAAACATCTTGGAAAACCAATGCCTGCGGGGTCAACTTTTGTTTTCCTGGAGCCATCTTGGTGCTTGAGAATCTTAGGTCCTTACAGGACTTCTGCATCCTATTATGTGTGGGGAATGATGTGTTCTGGAATCAAAGGTGTGCCACGTGAATCCTAACAAGGACACCTATGGGATGCTTTTTGCATTTGAGGGTTTGAAGTCCTTCAGTCTACACATTTTAATTAGTATCCATTGTGTTTATTATCTACAGCTTCAGTTGGGGTGAGATGACTATGCCCAAAGTCGTACCATAGAAGTTCTCAGCCTTCTGTGTTGAAGTATATTCTGCACTTCTAAGGCTGTGTGCTTCTTTACATTAAGATACTGGGCCAACAGGTTACATATTGCTCAGCCAATAGATACGGTACACCACACTCAAACCACTGGCAAAGGGATTCTTGTTTATATTCTAAACTTAGCACCTATCCTTGGCATTATTCTTGAGTAAATAAGGCCATGTTGGGGGTCCCTGTAGAAACTCAGACACTGATATGTGGTCTGCTCTGCCTTTATAAAAGTTGAAGTAAGGCTGTTGAAATGCCAGCTCTGAAAATCCAAGCCATGCATTGCTTTCAACTCAGCACAAAGATCGCTTCCTGGAAGTACCCTTGTACTCCATTTCCAGCTTAGTCAGAGCCCCGGTCATTACCTCTGCTAGCATGCTCTTTTGTCTGCATACACTGTTGCAACATAATGCGTTGTGCATTTGATACGGATATTACCACATTGACATAAGGAGCTGCTATTATTTTAGACACCAACTGATTCCCCGATAGTGTCAGATTTCTTTAGCATATGCTTATGTTTTTGTACAGATGACCCGAAGTCACATCTGCTAGCTTTGTGCTGGTATCTACAGTTTCCTTTCTAAGTTTTCCAGTCAACATTTTAAATGCAAATATATGAGATTCCACTTTTAGCCTCATTTTATGCTTTATATATTGATATTGATATTAATAAATTTAGCCAGCACTGTTAATCTCGTTGGTGCTACCTACACATGGTATTTTTAAAAGCCCCTTTTGAGACTGCTTTTTCAACTGTGGCACTGATTGACATTTGAAAATAAAAGATGCTCTTTTAACGGATCCTTTAGGATCCCTATAAACCCCAGATAACTTTCCAGTGCACACAATACTGTTCTCTATTCACAACAACACACATGTTTAGTAGTGATTAGCTTTTGTTCGCTTGTATCTTGTTGGATTCTAGTGGGTTTTTTTTTTTTAGTGATTGTTGCAAGGTCGGGCAAAGGGAATGGAAGTGAAAAAGCTTTGGAATCTGTTTTCACAGGCACCGGGGAAGCCTGTAGATACCAGGGGTCATGTATGACAGTCTGGGGCCTTTTCTTCGGTACCAGCCTTGATGGGGAAACAGCAGAAATTAAGAACTTTTCCTGGCATTTTCCGTTATTTCCTGCTTTTCTCTTGTTCTCATTTCCCTTTACCTTTTGTTCTCTTCTATTTACATGACATATTATTTTCTCTGCATAAATATGTTACCGTTTGAGGCATTTAAGTGAATGTAGAATATTGATGAAATGAAAACCCCGAACTCTTTGGATAGTATGTGCCCTTGTATGAAATGAGAGCCCCAAACTCCTCTTGAATAGTATTTGTCCTTGTGAATTATTTTCTTTCTGGGAAATTGATAGATTTTCCATCTAATTTTATTAAAAGCCATTATTAGTTAAATGTGCCACCTATACACTTACCACTAAACCTGAACCTGATAAAGCAAACACAATGGTTATGGTCCTGTCCACAACATGTCTTGATGTGACTGGACCAGCACACTCTTATTTTATGCTGAACGCTTTTCTGTCTCGGCTGTTGGCCTTCTTCACATGCAGGGTCTCAGCAGTGCCATCATTGATATCTCCATGTTAATTCAGTAGTTCTGCCTTTCCTAGGTCCCTCTAGGCCCCTTGGGTGGCTTACGTCATTAGAATAACCTTCTGTCCCTCAGCTGGCCAAGCTCGGCTGACATCACGTCTCATGCCTGTCTCTCATGGCTCAGCCTTGGCTGCCGTGGCATCTGTGTGGCTTCTCATCAAGAACTTAGTTCTATTGGGCAGGGGGTGGCGAGACTAAGATCCCTGCAAGAGTTAGTCTTGAGGGTAAGACCCAAGTGAAGCCGAGTGCCTGAGTAGTTTTTCATCTAGACATGAAATAGGAGAGCCAGGGACTGGGGCGAGGGGGTGGGGAGAGTCCCTTGAGAAATAAGGATCTGCTTCTGCCTTCTGTGCCCAACACTCAACCGCTTAAATGGGCTGGTTGGATGGATCCAAAGGGAATATCATTTTCCCAAATTGTGGTTTAGTTTGTCTCCATGTACAACCAAAGTGAGCCTGAATAAGAACCATTCCCAGTGAGTCCCTGCTTCCTGAGGAGACAGCATGTTTTATCACATCTACTTCTCTGAACCATCTCCCCCACACAAGGTATTTGAGGAGTCCGAGACTTGGGGACACATTCTTGGAAAGGATTTTCAGGTGTGGTGCATATCTGGAGTGGTATTTGTTATATAAATAACTACTTAACTACTTTCAATGAATCCTTATTTCCTACACTTTGATTAGCTGTTAGCACGGTGAATTTTAATTTTGTCTGTGCTATCTGTACGGATGGGGGTAATAGAAAGAAACATATTTCCATTAAGATTGTGCCATGCCTCGTAGCTACCCTGAGCAGGTGGGCCTGCAATTATTTTTTTGATGCTCTTTTAAAAAGCCAATAATACCATGGGAAATAGAAGAATAGCAAAATTAATTTGTTTAAGCATTATTTAGGAAGTCTTGTTTACATGTTCACTAGAGAAACATCAGGTTTCTTCCCTTAAAGGACAAGGCTTTGTTTTGTTTTTAATAAGACACACTCTTCATAATTAAAACAAAATCCTAGCGTTAAGGGATTACTGCTTTAAATAATTGGATTTCTTCCTTTTGTCTCTCTGATCCCTATATATATGGGAGAAATCGAGTTGTGCCTTAGGATAATAAATATTTCCAAATTAAAAGGCCCTCTTAAGCACTGAATTTTAATAATGCTTTTTAAAGTTTATGGATTAGGATATAGGAGTAAGTAAGGTCAGTAACTATTTTAAATTTAAAAAGCAAAGATACAGAACTTGGCTAACAGCTCTAGAGCCATGGAAACACTTTATAAATGGCACCACATTTGTTTTTATAATAAATTATCTAAGTATTTAAAATTTATTCAGTTTTATTTAGTCGTTTCACCACAACACCATATTTGTTACCACACTAATATTATATTTAGTACTTCACATTCTATACGTCAAATGTCTTGCAAGAGTGCTTTATGTCAGACTATGGTTCAAGTTTGAAACTGGCAAGGGTTAGAGAGCTGTAGGGAAATTAAAATGTAAACATCTGACCATGTTGCTTTTAGGGAAAGACTACAGAATAAACCCCAGTCTTCTTTATTTTTCTACACCATTGAGTATTTTTATGAGATTTGAAAATTTTCACACATGCGCTCTGAAGGTGGACACCCTAAAAGTGGGGGCATACTGTGCATGAGACAGTTTCTCCATCTAGGACCTCCTCACGCCTTTCCTTCAGCCCCCAAATCGGGAAAGGACTGCATTTGTGGGCAGAGACGCTTGCGTTAAGGGACTGAGGGACAACGTCCTAGGAGGTCACTTTGGGGCCAGGTTGCACCTCTACAGATCCATGTAGTTTCAGTCTAGACTTAGCTAGAAGCTCCACATAGGAGCTATTAGGTTTGGAAGCTCAGAAGCTCTTGCTCTAGTAGATGACTTTAAAAAGCAACTGTGGAAATATCAAGGGGTCAGACTATCAAGGACTCAAGAGATTTCAACTTGACCCATTTGGCAAGCCCTGGGAGTCATATCAGAAACGATACTTTCAATCTTAAATAAGTCTTTAGTTACCTTAATCTTGGTGTATTGTAGCCCTTGTTATCTTGCTACCTAAAATAATTCAGTGGCTTCTCAATAGAACTTGAATGTTAGAATCAACAGTAACCAAGCATGGATTTAAAGCATTTCTTCTTTGACATGGGCTGTTCTTCAGCCCACACACAGGGAGGTGTTGGAACCGAGAGCAAGAAAAGGGAAATCATTGAGTTCTGTGGCTGCCATGTTTCAGTATCATGATAAAAGAATGGACCACTCAGTGAAGACAGCTTGAAAATGTTGAAGAGTAAGAAAATAATGTGGGGTACGGTATGGAAGTGGGGATACTAATTTTCTGGAGCTGCCTTAACAAAGGAGGCAGACAGGGTGGTTTTAAGCAGCAGGAACGACTCTCAGGCTTCTGGGGCTGGAAGTCCAAGGTGCCCCAGGGCTGATTTCTGATAAAGTGTCTCTCACAGGCTCTGAGACAGCTGCCTTCTTGCTGTGTCTTTGTATGGCCTTTCCCCTAGGTCTGGAGATGACAGAGGAAGCACACAAGAGGGAGAGATCTTGTCTGTCTTCTAAGGACACTAGCTCTCCCCTGAGACTCCCTTCAGATTAGCTAATGGCATCACTGCCCCCGCTCCAGATATAGTTTCCCTGGGCAGTGGTTGGACGGGTGTTGTATGAATTCTGGGCCATACAGCCCATAATGGATGGATCTACTACAAAATCGTAATTTAATCTTCTCCAACTCTGCAAGGAACCTTTACGTCTGTGAGGTGAGGTGAGGTGAGGCTTATCACTTTATTTGAATACAACCATAACAAAATAAAAAATAAAAACAAGGAATAAGCATTGTTAGGGTGCCCAAGCAAAATAAAGCATGTTGAAATAATTTGTGAAAATATTAATTTTTTTTTCATTCTAAGGAGGTTTTCTCAGCTCAGGCTCTGAGGAATATGGTCATTCTGATCGGTCTAAATACAGAGCAAACACAAATCTTTTGGTTGCACAGACTGGAGAAATGCCACAGGAAAAAACCCTGAGTGCTTTTAACAAGCATTGCCATGACTTTGCTCATTTTGCAAATGTTTAGTGAAGTGTGAACTGGGAACTACAGTACTTTGCCTTTGATTGCTAAGATGATTGGTGATCTCAGACACAGATTACTCTCTGGTCTTCTGCCATTCATTAGATGCTTATTTCTCTTTTTGGTACCAACATCAATATTTCTTTATCTCTAAGTCTTAGATGTGAGTCTTACCAGCAAATAATTATTTTGAATATTGCGAACTTCATGGGGCTACCAGATTCTAAACCTAATTCCACATGGGGCTACCAGATTCTATACCTGAATCACTAAACAGCCACGGGGTGGGGGGTGACCTGGGTGGACATTCTGCTTCCTTCAGGTCTGAGCAAGACCCATCTGAGCTCAGTCAGAATTCTGATCTACATTTGCAAAGGCAGTGTTGTGCTGTTACCTGAATCCACTGTGCTCCTGAGGGTGAAATATCAGAAAAGAGGCTGCCAGTATTTTTTTTTCAGCTATATTTGATTAGAAGTGATTTCTTATGTCAGGTGGCTGGCTTTGGAAGACACCCAAGTGCAAGGTTTCCTAAGATTCCAATATAAAATCATAGGAAAGATGATTCAGAGCAAGTCGTGATACTAAAAAACAATATGATAGCCATGTCAGAGTAATCTTAAATAGAGACTCAGATGACTTGCTTACATTTGAAAGCAGTGAAAAGTAACCATGCACATACTCAGACCCTTTTTGGCGCAACTGCTCTGTGTACTAAATCATTTACTCCTTTAGTCATTTCCCTGTTAACAGACTTAGAACCTCATCCTTATCTTGGCTCCGTGAGGCTCTGGAAATACAAAGCAACAGATGTTAAACGCAGCATAATTATATGTATCCTGGAAACATATCTTTATGAAGTAGGATTGGTTCTTAGGAAAACAAAACTTTGGCAAACAAAGGGCACTGCCTTGCTGGTGTCAGCAATAACCACTCCGGCTAGATTACAATAACCCTGTGTAAGCAGTCACTGCGTGCTGTGTTTTAGGGAAACGCTAACCTGAGCTCACAGCAGCTCACTCCTTATAGTTCAAGTTTTGGATCGGGAGAATTCTTTCTACAGCCTTTGGAAGATGTTCCCAGGACACGAAATTCTGAAAGGTTGATGCTGAGATTTCGGGCACAGCCTATGGGGGATGTTGAATGTTGTTTTGTTTTAGGATACCAACAGCAAAAGAAGCCTGTTAAACAATTGAAGTCATCTCTGATCTTCTAGTACCTTAGTAACTCTTTGACTAGAGTTAGTGTTGCAGTTCTTTGTCCTATGACCATTGTTCAACATTGGTGTCTGTAGCACTTGATCACTTCCCTCTGATTCCAAGTCTCCTGTGTAGTACAACACCCCCACTGAGGTCAGTGTCACAGAAGAACTGTCTAGACATCGTTTTGAGACCTACTCTGTGAACCTTTTCTAGTGTTATAAGCTGCAAAGTTTCAAAGACCCTGACCAGTATTTCAGAAGTTAATTGTGTTGGTTTTGGAGTCTGAGGCTTAAATATCTGGGTTTGTCTGCGGTCATGATCTATTTATCCACTTAGTATCAAGATCACCTAAATGTGGAATTGTTTATATTACTTTTCCCAGAATATGATTTTGAAACTAAATGAAGCCTCCAGTACAGATATTATTTATACCACAAGGCTCTTCGGACATAATTGTGCTATGTGTCTTATTTCGTGTATTTGAGATGATCAGCCTGTATTTTGTTGCTGATAATCATCTCACAGATAGGCCATCATCTGGCCTCAAATTCTTAGCAACCAAGCCTCCTCCATTGCCATGGCACAGTTTTCATGTGTCTGGGAAGCCACGGTGATGAATAAAAGTCACACATTTTAGGGTTGACATGCTACCTCATTCAGTGTCTCAGTGCTCTGGGCTGGGGTCTGGTACCACGGTCTGAGGATGCCTTCTTCCTCAGTCCAATGTGTTTTTCCACAACAAAATCTGGCATCTACAAGAAAAATCTCAAGATCACGAAACAAGGTAACTAAGTAAATTTCAACCTCACCACCTGACCCCCTGTGCTTGCCCAAGAGTGGGTCATTTCATCTTGGTTTGGAAGAGATGTAGAACTTCCCAGGGGAAGGAAGCTTACCGCACAATGATTGAATTCGAATGACTGTCCCGGTTAGTGTTTGTTTGTCTACGTATTTATTTATTTAATCAACTTGACAACAAGCTAAAGTCATTTGTGCAGAGGGAACCTCAACTGGTATGATTTCTTTAAATCTAGATTGGACAATTAATTGCATAATCTACTGCTAAACTCATTCATCATTTAGATAAGCCATTATATTAATCAAGTTATGCAAAACACGCAAGAATAATATAGATTAACATGCAAGAATAATGTGGACTGTCTTCTTAATTTCAAATAGACTTCTTAAACTTACTGTGTTCTGCAACAAAAACTCCACCTCTCCTCATATAGCCCCCAAAGGTGCACTGCTGTGAATTTTGCCCCTCTGGTTAGCAAGGGTTTCATCCTTTAGTTCTAGAAGCACCAGGAGAACATCCAGCTCCAGGTCTGTCTTCTTCAGTCCACACAACTGTCAGGGGCTGTGGAGTCTTGCGCCATTGTCATCCCTCATCCCTCGCTGGCCATCTTCTCACCAGCGTATTCCCTGTCAAGCCACCAGCTCAACGAGAGTAAAATCCTGCGCCTCTAGTACAGTCCACATACTCCGATGTCACGTACCAGCGTCTGACCTTTCTATTTGCGTGTTGAATTTCTCTGCCCCTCTCTCCCAAGCATCAGCCACATCTTGACTCTACACCTGCTCCGCCAGGAAGCCCGTGGAGCTAGCTGTGAATTAAAATGTAAATACTAATACGTTGTTCATAAGGTATCCAACATAATTGGCCAATAATGACATTTCATAATTAAATATTAGTATTTTTGAACAAAACACCAACATTACCCAATCTAGGTCGAGGAGAGAGATCTCAGTCTGTAAAATGTTTGTAAACTTGAGGATTTCTGTTATTCCTGTCTTGTGCTTCTCTCAAGATGTGGCCCAATATTGGTGGTGCTTCTCCTAAACCAATAATTTGAAGTTAGTTTTGAAACAGCAAACTCTAGGCTTGGGAAATGATGGTTCAGTCTGTAAAATGCAGGCTGCACAGGCGTGAGGACCTGAGTTTTATCCCCAGGACCTAAGTAGACTTGCTGGGCAGGACAGTATATGCTTGTCACCCACGCAATAGGGGAAGTGGAAGTAGGAGACTCCGGAGCCTGGCCTACCAGCCTAACCTACACGGCAAGCACCAGGTTCCAGGAAAAGACTGTGTCTCAATAGC
Source organism: Myodes glareolus (assembly GCF_982192425.1). Taxonomy (NCBI): domain Eukaryota; kingdom Metazoa; phylum Chordata; class Mammalia; order Rodentia; family Cricetidae; genus Myodes; species Myodes glareolus. The sequence goes on along the minus strand of NC_142046.1, from coordinate 59,937,344 downwards.
AACAAAAACAAGCTGGACAGCTCCTGAGGCATGACACCCAAGTCCTTTGGTCTGCACACACATACAAATACATGTATGTACATGAACACACACATAAACACATATCTGTGTTTATAAACAAACATGTGCACCTCCAATATACACATATAAACACACACAAATCACTTCTCAGTTAAAAAGGGTGTTCTGTTGAAGATGGTGTGAGCAGTTTAAAAAAAGCTCACCATTATTGCAAACAAGTACCATTTTATTGGCGGTAGTTAAGCAAGCACTTATTAATATTGGGAATGTCAGAAATGCTTAATGGGTTTTATGCTGGTGAATGACTCATGCATTATGTCCTCTAGTGCCTGTAACATAACCAGTTGAACTCTCTCATTGATCTGCTATTGATTTGTCATGGGACTGTAAGTCACATCTGAGAGTAGTTTGATCCTCACTTGACATTTAAACATTCATTTGTACCCCTTACGTCAAGAAACTTTCTTCTCTCTGAAGAAAATGAAGATAATAAAGCTATCACAGTGATATTTGTCTTGTTTCTGCTGACACTTCACAGGAGAGAGGTAGACATGAGTAGCAATTACAGGAGAAATCACTCTTATTTCTCCAGCCAGTACATTTTTATGTATTTCTAGAAATTATGGTCTTTTCCCTTCCAGCTTCAGGACCACAGTTGGATTTGAATTCCTGATTCGCTTTAAGGATACATAATAAATTGTTTTTTATTTATAGTCAAGTTGACTTCAGGACTTGCAGAGTATTTTTTTCAGAACACTTTAAGTATCCCTGAGAGATGTAGAAGAGTGAAAATTCTATTATAGTTTTCCTGTATTTCAAGAATGACTCTTGATCTACTGGCTAAAGTCTCTCTTCAAACAAAAGTTCTCTTTTCTTTGCCTTTCACTCAAAGAACAGATGCAGTTTTATCTATCTATCTATCTATCTATCTATCTATCTATCTATCTATCTATCTATCTATCATCTACCACCTCCCTACCTATATATATTTAGTTTTGAAACTTTATTTCTTATTTCACATTATGAGAGAGCACTTTGCTTTGTGGAGATACAAGCAAACATCCATGTAGCACTGCAGAAGAAAGTAAAACCAAATACTAAATGTAAGCGGCAAGTCGGCTTGCAGGTTTTAATGTGAGGTCAATATTTTGAAGGCATTATTTCTGATTGCAGTGGCTGATATTTAGTCGTGTTCTTGTTAGTGAAATGAAAGCCTCTTTAGCCCCACAGGCACAGGTGGGCATCTTGGTAGCAAGGCGCCTGCTGTGTGACACATGGCACAGCCCCACATGGGGAAAGAGCATGCAGCTTGAGCGGGGAGTCATTTCATGGCTACTTCCCTGTAGATTTGTGGTTTCCTTTTTTTCTTCTTTTTCATAGAAAAGTCACTATCCAAGAGGGTTAAATAATATAACACAAATTTTAATGTTTATTATTATGTCTTTAAAGTAGTCAAGACCCGAGTCCTAGAACCTATTTAGAAAGCAAGAGTTCACCCAGCAGCCCCTCGCTATCTATATAAATGATATTTTTGATTCTGTCCTTTATAATGTTGGCACCCTGCGCATATTAGATGTAATCAGGACTGAAAGGAAACTTGAATCCATCTGGAAGCAATAAACTTTTCTGAAAGACTGCACAGTGTTATTTAATCCTGCGACTTCTCACTGTGAGTGAAATTAAGGTTTGATGCAGTTGTGTCACATTGTATTGATATCAAATTTATCTCTCTAAAAAAAACCGACAGTAGCGTCACAGCCCGGAGGAGAAGAGGGCTTGCTGGAACCTGTCAGCCATTTTATGCTCACCACTTGCTACACAGTCCAGCTAAGCATGTACAATACGTGATCTGGAGGATCTGCTCCCTCTAAAACACCCCACCTTATCAAGCAATAGCCTCTGGCTTCTCTCTTTAGCATTAGCCTCTTGTGCTGTGCGATAGAGATTATATAAAAGACTTGCAGAAAAATCTATTTTAAAGCCATTTTTGAGTGGAGAACATATTGTGCAAATACCATGCATGGAGGATTAAGTTAAAAACATCAAACTTATTTTTAACACCATGTTCTTTAAATTTTTAAGTACTCTTCAAAGAAAGAAATTGACCTCTGGCTTCATTCCAAAATGAGTTTGGAAATGTGATTATATTTCATATGTGAAAGTAAGGAACAGCATGTTTCTTGTAGATAAGAGCCTAGATTTACTGATTTACTAACTTAATGAATGAAATTTATTTCAAGTTTTTATTAACATATGTTTACTTTATTAAATCATATTTTTCTTAAAGTTTTCCTAGTTTGAAACCAGTTGTGATTGAAAATAATTTAGAGTTGATAAATTTGACATTTTATTGATTATTTTCTGGTCAGTTCTTATCTTTAATGAAGCATCCATATTGCACTTACTTGACTTTTTTTAAAGGTCAGAAACAAAACTCAAATATATTTGTCATTGATAAACATTTAATGGTAGAAAAATTTAAGGTAAAAAAAACTCATATCATGCAAATGCTTAGCATATCAAAAATAAATATGAACTTTGTCTTGACTATTAAGTTGGATTAAAAATAGCATGATAAGCTATAATCCAATTACTTTTCCCTTGTCTTTGTTTCCATAAATCTTAGGCTTGCAAATATTAATCAGATAGTAAATTAAATATTTTCAAATATTTTATATGATCATGGATTATGTGAATTCAATGTTTGCTTTGGATGTTCAATATATGTGGCTTCTGGAAATCTCTAATTTCTCTTCCTCCTTCCTGTCTTCCACCCCTTTAGCCACACAGAGGTCAATTTACCCACAGTTTTGCCCTGTCATTGGTGAAAGGGGCTCCTAAGAGCAAACTCAGGAGGCTGCATGCTTCTTTCCTAGCCTTTAGCGCATGGTCAGGATTTGGGCACACTGCCCCTGGTTGTTTTGGTCTGTAGATGAACACCATTCTGGCTCTAAGTCCTGTCCTCTAGGGAGAAAATCCCTTCTATCTCTCTGGCAATGGCTCTGCTGTCTTCCAACAATTCAAATCTGCTTGTGAGGAGTCAAGTTGGCCGGAAGCGAATGTTTAGCTATTCTGATAATTTTGTAGGCTCAAATGATAGTCTCAAGGGTGAAATTACATGGAAGCGGGAAGGATAAATCGAACCTTCCAGTGTTTTTTAAACTAGTGGAAGCCTTGGGATAATGTAAAAGGCTGCATGAACTCATTGAGTTCTGTAAGGCCAAGGGACAAATAGCTTGCACTAGCATCACATTGGTGGACCACTAATGCCATAGTTGAAAGCAAAGAAGGTGTGGCTAGCCCGAGGTCTCCCAGAAAGAGGAAGAGAGAATCAGCTTAGACTGTGGAATTAAATTAGCTCCAAGCCCACATTCAGCCCATCTTCCTCAGAATCCATTATAGTTTAAATGTAAAAGGTAACCATGGGCACCTGTGTTTCAGCACTTGGTTCCCAGCTGCTGACACTGTTTGGGGAGGTTGGGGTGCCTTTAAGAGGTGGGGCGTAATTGGAGAAAGCAGGTCACTGGAGGACAGTGGGATGTCAGGATTTATGGTATCGCCCAGCTGGCTCTGTCCAGATGACCCCTCTTCCCGACTGTTGATCTGAAGCAGTCGAAATGTGTCATACCCCTATGCCTTCCTGTCATCATGGCCTGTATTCGCAGTATGAGTCTAAACAACCCTTACTTCCCCTGACTCGATTCTGTCAAGCATCAAGCCACAGTGTTGAGAAAGTAGATAGTACACACCCCAGTAGAAGACATTGTCATTGTCCCACACCCCAGTCTAGCAAGTTGAAGGGCAAAACCCCAAGGAACTCTAGCTCTTCTCAAACAGGTGGTTGGCCATAAGGTCCAAGTGCAAAAATGACAGCACTTTAATATGGAAAAGAAATATTGGAATATAGTAAGTGTCCAAATAGACAAAATGAAAGAATAAAGCTTTTGTGCTTGCCTTAAACTCCTACATTCTAATTTAGCTGTAGCTGTGGTATAAGTTTTGAATCATTTGATTAGTGTAGAATACAAGCACAGCAAATGAACGGAATGCTATTAGTAGAATCTGGTTTGTGACTCTTATGTAGTTCTGGATTTTAGGATTCAGAAGGACTCAGCAGTGAAGGGTATTCCTGGGAACACTGACCTAATGTACTTTGAGAGTTGGTTAATGTTTGAAGAGACTGGAGTCAAGAAGGCCTTCCGTTTGCCAGGAAATGAAGGACCAAAGATTCAGAGGCAGCCATGTGCATGGTGTGATTAGGATTCATTTGATCGCTGTGACTATGCTTACAAACAGGGTTTATTGGGAGGTTGACCTATTTCTGAAGCACTGAGAGAAGTACTGGGATACAGAGAGCACAGATGAGAGCAGGTGTGAACGTACTAGAAGAGCGAGTCCTCTTGAGGTCCACAGAGAACCCGTCTGACAGGCATATGGTGTGATATGAGTTACCAGCATGTACAACCTGATAAACATATATGAACTGATAAGGCCAAGAATTACCTTGATCGTGAGATTAGAGTGGATCCATTAATTTCATATTTCCCGTGAATGGCATTTGTAGAACCCTCCGCCCTTGGATTTATCAGTTTCTATTCAGGAATCAAGACAGAAGTGACATAGGAAAGACGACAAGGGGACAGGAAGACAATAAGGCAAACCATAAATGGTCCCAGCAGAAGTGGCCCATGTGCCCTTCTTGAAGAAATGACAATGCCTGATTATGTTGCATGAAGTCATGCTATGAATCTGAAATAACTTGAAGTGTTATTACATTTCATCAGATTCCATATATAAAAAAACCTTAAAAAATCCAACAATAATAACAATAAAACTGTAGCTATTTAATACAAAAAAAGATTAAAGCATGTACTTCAGGTTGTGTCTTGTATGCATATCAGGGGTTCTAAACTTTGATTTGGAGCAAAGATAAATTATTGAAGACCACAACGAGCTGTTATTTATATAAGTTAAATCCGCTGATTTTTGTTATGTTATAAATAAAATACATTGTAAAATATTAACTAAAGGCCTGGGGGTATAGCTCAACAATGTTTGCCTGACATATGGAAGGCCCAAGATTGGATGCCCAGCATCACAGGAAAGAAATATGATAGTAGTAAGTCTACTATATATTAATATAAATAGCACATTTATTTAATTATTTAAGACATTTCTCCAAACAAGACAATAGCCGTGCTACTCTTTGGACTATCCTATAGCTTTGGGAGTCTTGTTAACATCTGGTGGGGTAGGAAACGGCATTTGCTTCTCCCTCTTCTGCTTCAGTCTGTTGTGAGCATTTGTCTTGGTTGATGTGTTGAGGAAGATTCGGCTTCACTCAGGTGTAGGAAAGGAAATCACATCATATCCCCTGTAACCACCACTCTGAAGCCACATCAAACACATCAAGTACTGGCTTCTCAATGGGGAGTTACAGTGCAGAATCGGAACAGTTTCAATTAATTGATCTCATCCTACTGTTTGAACAGAGCAATTATTCTTGCATGATTTTTTTTATAAAATGACCATTTGAAAAACTGGGCTCCTGTGTTACAGTTTTAGGATCCTAATGCATTTTATTGTAGATTAATTTTTAAAAGTTAATTGTACTAATAGTCCTTGTCAATCTCTCCAGAAAATTCCGTTATGATGGGAAGCTGTAAAGCCCACATCTTTTAGGAAACTTAATGTAAACATTATATCAAGAAATAGCTTTAGCATAGAAGATTGTGTGGGACTGGAGTCATAGGCTCAAAATCTTGTTTTTTATTATAGACACTTTCCGTTGTTTTCTTTGACTAGTTTTGTTCATTTTCCAGAGAACCCTGGGCAAATAACTATGACCAAATACTATAAGCTTTTCTTGTCAGCTGGTCTTTAGCTCAGCCTGGCCTTGAACTCTCTTAGCCAAAGATAATCTTCAGTTTCTGGTACAACAGCCTCCACCTTCTGGGCGTTGGGATTACAAATGTGTATTCTGACACCTGATTATGTGCTGCTGTGGCCAAACCCAAGGAGAGCTTCCTGCATGCCAAACAAGTGTTCTGTCCTCTGAGATACATCCCCGGTCAGTTGCTTTTGCATAGAGATGGTGTTCCCTGACAAATGGGAAGGTCAGCCGTATCTCGGGTAGTGTCAGGGCTTCCCTGGAGAGAGCCATCCCTTTTGTTTGTGGCAGTGGTACTTTGTATATCCTTGGCATATGGGATTTAAACATTAATAAACAGCCTTCTTCCTCATCAAGGACCACTAGTGGAGGAGGCAGGTGATTATTAGTCAAAGCGAGTGGTCTTGTCTGTGGTCTCGCGAGAAGAAGGTATTTAGTCACCCACTATGGCTTCTGCACCACAAGGATGGATGTCAACATGGTGAACACGGAGAACTGCCATCTTCAATAGCATAGAAATTCTCTTGTGTCTGTGCTTCCTCTAAGTCTAAGAACCTCAAATATGTCTCTTATGAAAAATCAAGAAAATTTAAATATTCTTGAGTTGTAGAAATTTAGAGAAATCTGATCTCTCAGAACTGGTCAAGGTATCTGGAATGTGAATATACTTTATATCCAGAAATAGCTTTAGCATAGAAGAGTGTGTGGGATTAGAGTCATTGCTTAATTTTTTAACCAATACTATATTTTCTAATGCCAATGTTGTAATAATTATGATTAAATATAGAATGTCTTTTTTAATTACTTCACTTCTTACATTGTGAGCATTGTTCTGAATAAAGAATTGGCATGTTTATATGTATTTTAAAACCCAAGCAGCAAGAGAATATTTAAATTTCCTTGACTTTTCTTGAGTTCATTGTGAACTTGATGAAAAAAATGCCTTTATAGTCTCGAATATTTATAATCCTAGGAGCCATATTTGAGGTGCTTACACTTGACAGAAATAAATGAATGGAAGAAACCCACAAGCAGAAAAATCGTCATTAATATTAAATTTGATCTAGTGAAAATGTGAGATTGGTAGCAGATTGGAAATTTCTGGTTTTCTCTCAAAATAAAAGTTTCTGAATCTTTTTACTGGAGAAGGAAGTTAGCTCTCCAAATCTGCATTTTGATATGCGGGTGTGTTTAGGGGTCTGAGCATCTCTGCTAACAAACGTTTTGCCACATTCTCCAGGGGAGCAATGCATTAAGGCAGGTTTTCAGCCGACCACAGGGTTGGCCCTATTTGTCTAAACCCTAGTTTAACCTGATTATTAACAATTACGTTGTTTTCTTTTTACAATTAGAGTCTCTTCAAATTTATTGGTCCCTTGCTTCACAGATTTATCTCAGTATGTGGTGTATTCAAACAGAATTTTGTATTTTTAATTAGGGGATTAGATAAGTAATTCTGAAGAGCCAAGAAAAAAAAACCCAAACCAAAAACCTGTTAGGCGGCATCATATTGCCTACCATCTAACAACGGTGTGCGTCCAGAGTGTTGTGTGGGAGCCATCTATCCAGCAGGCTGGGGTTTTCCTTTTTGTTTTGTTTTTCAGGCCGTGTTTTAAAAAGTGGACATGTGGGGGAACTGTGACCACAATTACCACCAGGCAGATAAGCCCAGCTTTAATCCTGTTTACGGTCCGCATCAGGCAGATGTGCCAAGATTGATACCGACAAGCCCTGGGCTTACAGTAATATTTTTAAAAGTGCCACTCACTGTCCTATTTTTGTTAAACCTTTGCTCGGTATCCTCGAGTATCATTGGCTTTGCCCTCCTTCCTGGCCTCTGTAACCCACTTTGAGCAGGTCCTGCTCTGCTCTCATGGTGACAGGGTAACCTGCCAGGAGAGGTTATCTTTATTCCTGTAATTAAATTGGCTCCCCCTCCCCCACAAGAAGATACAATAGGAAGTGGGCACTGAATTAAATAAATAGCATGCTATCCAATAGACGCGTACTTAAATCCCTTGCAAGAACAGATGGTCCCAGTATCTCTGTAAGTAATACGAGAGGACAGTTAGTGTTCTGAAGCGGCTAGCAACAACCAATATGATCCTAACGAGCCAATAGATTTCAAATAATAAGCCACATGCCACCAAGCAGAACTGTCCGCGGTCTGTGAGGAGCTCACATGAGGAGCCCGAAAGCGATGCCTCTGAGATCATTTCCGTGTTTGTGTCTCCTGAGGTCAAACGTGAATTCTAAAGTTTGACTCCAGAGTTTTCCCGCAACAAAGGTACCACTTAAGGTGGAAGTCGAGCTTATTTAAAACGCGTGCCAAGAGACCAGCTGCTGCTTTCGGCTCTTCTCTCCTGTCTGGTTGTGTCAGGTTGTTCGTGGAAACACGGTTTTCACGTGTAATTATGGAAACGTTTGCTTCCCTTGGGTCAGAAACTGGCACTGTCCCAGGAGTGGCCAGTGTGAGTCAGCTCAGTTCCTTAGAAGAGGGGATTTCAAGCAGAGATTTCAGCTCTAACCCTCTCGTCCAACACTTAAAATAGCTTCCTTGTTTTCAGAAGCCTTTTTGTGATTCATTTGTAGAGCAGAAGGAATCCGCATCATTCTTAAAATAATCTTTGCAGAGATTCAGACAGGTGGTCAGTCTTTATAGTCGTGACTTTCTTCTGCAACATAAAGGTTTGTCGTCTTTTGTTCTCTTTACTTGTGTTTTTTACAAGTGTCTGTGTAACCCGAGAGTGTCCAAAGGGTGTCCTGGAGTACCGGCTGAGGAGAAATAATGACCAAAGATTTTCAGTTCACCCCATCAGATAATCTCCAGAACCTTTAGCCTTTCCTAAGGCTAGCCCGAGGGCTTTCCACTGGTTCTGGGAGAGACCTTCATTAACCTCACTTCTAAAGCCGGTAGATTTATTGCTTATAGCTTACAAACTTTATTAAAAAGGTACAGCTAAGCACCACCCACTTTGATGGTAAAACATTTAGGCTGAAGCCTTAAGATAAAAACATTTAAAATCCAAGGGCAAAGAATACCAACATGCTTTTTAGGACCCCTTTCTACTGGGAATGCTAAATTTTAATTGTGTTGTAGTCTTTTGTTGCATCAATGTGTTTCATGAAACCCACATTCTATTATTGCGCATTTAAATTGTTCCCAAGTTTTATCTAAGCAACACTTGGGTGAGCTTTCTTTTACTTTGCTTCTGTTTATTTATTCTTTTGGAATAAATTCTGAACAATAAATTTCTGATTAAAACCATGCATACAAAAGCATTTTCCCTTTCCCCCCTCCCTCCTTTCCTCTTTTCTTCAGGGAGCGTGTGTGAGGGTGTCAGGTGGAGGACAGGGGACAATTTTCAGGAGTTGCTCCATCAGGAGTTGCTCAGAATTCGTTGACAGCCTTGGAGGCAAGCCTCTTTCCCCACTGAGACACCATGCCCCCAATTCTTTTTTTCTTTTCTACGCTTAAGATTACATGTCCTGCTGTTTGCTGGAAGGCAAATCTAATGAAAATTTATAAGAAAAACTCAACCTCATGTTCCTGATCTTCTCTCTCTTAAGAGGTGACTGATGTTCGCTATTTCCTGCGGCGATTTCTTGGGTTCTTTCTGAGTATTATGTACATGGGACCAAGCCCCACCCCCTACTCTCACACAACTGTGTAATTTGCTTTTATTGCAAGCACTCATTCTTCTTAGCATCACTGTCGTTTGGGATGGGGCCACAACAACGAAACCTGTTCAATGAAGAGCTGCAGAAGGCAGCCATGATTCGATCAACCATCCTCCAACTGACGGATGCTACTGTGGCCTTACATGGTTTTGCTGTTACGGGTATTGTGGCAATTAACGTTTGGAAATCTTTTGATAGGTTCTCCAGCAGCTACCATTTGTGCCTTCTCGCCAGCACCGAGGCTGCTTCCCTTTAGCTATACCATCACCCACCCTTACTTTTGATCCCACGCCAATCTAAAAGGCAGTGAGTGGTGTCTTGTTGTTTAAATTTGCATTTCTTTGATTACTAATGAGGTTGAACTTTTTCATATGTTCGCTGGTCGACTCGCATTCCTTCTTTTGTGGAATGCCTGCTTGAGTCTTTTATGTAATTTTCCATGAAAGCATTGCAAATAACTCTCTTTGGCCTTTGCTCTCTTTGTGACTTTTCTTTATGAATCTTTGGGACTTTTAAAGTGATTAAATACTTATTAAGGCAGTTAGCTTGATCTCTGTCTAACTGTCTTGGTATACTTGATGCATTTCAAACTTAAGGTTATATAAATTTCTAATGTAGAAATATTGCTGTAAGTTATTGGCTAGGGCTCCATCTCTTCAAGTGATTGGGAAGTTCTCAACCACCTATCACTCATTTCCGCTTAGTTTAGATCCCTGACATGCATGGCCACATTAGTGACTTTTCAAATGCACGGACATATTTCTCTGGCCCACTTGTGTCTCTTTCTAGAATGGAAATGATTGCCATTCTGCAAATGACACCTGCCAGGGCAGGCAGTTGTCTTCCGTGGAGAAGCCTTTTCTCACTAATGAAGTATGCCCTCCCAAGAGAACTTGCAAATCATTTGAGTTGGTTCCTTGCTCATCCAAACGTAAAAAATTTCTACCGAGATTTTGGCTAAAGTTGTATGATAAATATTCTTGAAGGGAGATAGTAGACCTGCAAGATACATAATCTTGGAACTTGACCTATCTCCAGCTACTCAGTTTGTCTTTCAATCAATTTTGAATGACTTCCCTCCTTCCTTCAATTCTGGCACCAATTGTTGCTAACTTACGCAGAGGTACAATATGCTATTTTGTATGCCATTTCTTTTTCCTCTTATGTGTTTTTGGATATAGACATATTTGTCTGCATTTTTCATTATGTCTAGTGATTTAGTCAATTCTTTGGAATCTAATAAGTACATCGTGCTCTAGCCTATAATGCAGTTCGAGTTCTCCCTCTCCCTCCTTCGCCAATTTTGTCTTTGTGGTTATTTCCTAAGCCAGAAAGTCCAGATAATCAGAAGTAGCACAGGTGGTGATAGGCATTCCTTGTGCTTCTGTGCTTTAAAAATACCTAGTTTTAATTTCCCAAACACTAAATGCAGATGCATATAGCCTACAGAAACGAAAGTTAGGCAAGGTCCTTTGATCTTTGACGTTTGCAAATCCATCCCGAGCACGGCAGTTTGAGAAGTCTCTGTTTGAGGAAAGTCCTCCCAGATGGGGGAGTGTTTGGTGGGCCTCTGTAGAAAAGTGAATGTGTGAAGGACTTCTCTCTCACAGGCTCACTCTATTGGTCAGTTTGGGTGGCTGTCGTAATATGGCTGTCTTACTTTCTATGACATACAATGTCTGGGTGCTCAGAGAAAAGGCATTGAAACTGATACAGTGAGTGCGTTGATTAAGTCACTGAAAGATTGGAGCACTAGATTGCAGCCAGACCAGAAACCTGAGCCTTTTAAGAGTGACAGATTGGAAAAATGGACTTTTCGTTTGCCTGATCCTTCTGCTGCCTAATTATGGAGAAAAGGGATTTTCTTATCTTTTTTTTTTCTTTTGGTCCCAGGAGCTTGCATATGCTCACTGGCAGCCAAGCTATATTTTATTTGGTGTTTAGGAGATGAGGCCACCATCCTTGATGATGATGAAGCTTAGAAAGAAGTCTTGGCAATTAAACCTGCAGAACACATACACCTGTCTTCATTGGAGAGTTTCTTCCCAGGTTGCAGGAAGCCCTGACACCACTGAGAGAACCTTTCTCTGCCCTTTGCTGCTTCAGCAGCCCTGCCCTTCCTATGTGTTAGCTATCCTCACGTTTCCTCTTATACTGGATCGTACACACACACTCGCATACGTGCGTCTTTGTATATGCTATTATGTGGGGTTGGCTGTTGGAGACACTGGATGCGTTAATGTGCCCATGAATGCCCTCACATGTCTAAGTTACTGGGAACAGTGTGGCTCCTCCAAGCCTTACTTTTCAGCCTTGCTAGGAGAACCCCAGCAGCCTGCAGCCAAACATTGATGGGAAACTCTTCTAAATGGATATCTGTGCTCTGCCACTTTGCCTAGTAGGGACACCTGTGTGATCTCTGAGCCTTATGCACTTAGTCTCTCTAGTGGCTAGCTAGCTCTTCCTCATCTGGCCTTTTGCACAGTGCCAGGCAGGCAGTTCCTGGCTTAGGCCAGAGCTCCGCGCTGCTGTAGTCCTCTACAACGTTCTCAGATGCAGGGAGGTCCCTGTGATCTGTGATCAGCTTGGCCCTTCTGAAGCACTAATTCCTGTTTAAGCAAGGCTGTGACCATAAGCCCCACTACTGCCCTCCCACCTGTCCTGTGGCCGGAAATCCTGTCAGACACTGTGACTTATGGTGTCCACTCTAAGGGGGACATCCTTATGTGCACTCTAATTGTTTCAAGTGGAAGGCCAGTCTCTGCTATTCTTTACAGTCCGACATAGTTAAGTCTCAAAGTATAAATCCATTCTCCCAAGCGCTCATTTACCTCAGTTATTTTCTGATCCATGGTCAGAGACAAACATAGAAATTTTTAAGATGTGCACTTTTAATTTTTTTAAAAAGTATTTTATTTTGCATGTATAAATGTTTTGCCTACATATCTATGTATAGAAACCGCATGTATGCCTGATGCCCATAACAGCCTGAACACGGTGAGGGAGCTCCTGGAACTGGAGCTGAGGTCTTGTGACTTCTCTACAAGAGCATCAGAGTCTGTTAAGTTCTGAGACACATGTCCAACCCGATATGTTTTTTACTTTTAAATAAAAATTAAAGCTAACATACAAAGTCTTATGTCTATATATGTGTGTGTATATATAAGGAAATATAAGTATATACATAACTACATATATATATATATATATATATTATACTTTCTTCTCATTCATGGCTCCCCCGTATCTTTCTTCATATCCCTCTACCATCTTCTTGCTGTCTCCTGTGTCCCCCTAAACCGTTTTCTGCTTTCATGTCATATGCACATTTAAAGGTCGTTCCTTTGCTTTAACGAGTCATCATAGACTCGTGTGCACGAGCAAAGTCTGTGTTTTTCACTATTAGTATTAGGAATCACTGTCATGGCGCTAATTTCTTACTAAAAGGTTGCTTTGTCTATGGTTATTTGTACATTTGTTTATGCACTGGACATTTTTAAGATTCTGAAGGTCATAAGCCTTGTGTGACAGAGACTCTACCATGCATGTCAGGTTTTCATTTTGAGGAAACTGATTTTTCATTTCTCTAATTTTCAACTCATGCAGAGACTGAGGTTGAAAAAGAATGCAAAACCGTAAAATTTTAAGTGATTAAAATTCTGTGGGTTCCAGACATTCTTCGTCCACTTGAAATAGGGAAGCAATGGTTTTGACTGAGAGTGTTAATCTCTCCTTAGGTGGTTCCAAGTGTCACCTGCCAGGCAAAGAAGAGTCCATAGAACTGGAAGGCATATTTTCCGTGAAGCTGAAGCGGCGCTGTTCTGTGAAGCAGCAGGGCCAAGGCACGCTGCTGGGGATCACCCTCTTCATCTGCACGAAGGAGCAGCCCAACAAGCTAAAGGATTCTACACTTGATCTTATCAACTTGAGTGAAGACCACTGTGACATGTGGTTCAGAGAGTTCAAGAAAATTCTGGAAGGTAAGTACCCATCACTGGAATTTTTACTGAGCATGACCTTTATTGATATAGGTTAAGTCCCATCTCATGTCAGGGGCTAGAGAGGTGACTTTGGTGGCTCACAACCATCTGTAACTCCTTTTCCATGTGATCTGAGGCCCTCTTCTGGACTTCGTGAGCATCAGAAACACACACGATACAGACATACATGCAGGCCAAACACCCATAAAACATAAAATAAGAATTTAAAATCACAAGTTATTTTTCTAGGCAAAGGGAAACGTTTGATTGCCATGGGGGCGCCTTTCTGTCTCTAGTCTGTTGTTTTCATCATGAGGGAATCATGGATCTTGCCAATGGTTTTTATAATGTCAGCTAAGAAAAATCATAATTTTCTCTATATTTTGTTGATATGATTGACATAGTACAGAGATTGATAATTGTGTGTTTAACTATCCTTGCATTCCAGAGTAAATCTTACTTGATCATGGCATAGAATTCTTTTAAATATACTATTGAATTAATTTGGTAGAACTATTAAAAAAATTCTTGCACAAGTATCCATAAAAGGTATTACCTTTAGATTTTAATAATATAATTGTATGATTTTTGGCAGCTGAATAATCCTGATCTTATAAAGTGAATTCTAAATTAACATCCGAAGAGCCCCACTTATGGAGTTTTGGTAATTTGAAGTAAGACAGATACTTATTTAATTTATGTGTATGGGTGCTTTGTCTACATGTGTACCTGTGCACCATGTGTATGGAGAGGTCTTGGAGCCTCTGGAACTGCAGTTACAGAGAGTGGTGGGTTGTCTGTGGGTGCTGGGAACCAAACCCTGGTTATCTTGACCACTGAGTCATCCATCCCGTTCCCTAAAAAAATTTGTAAATAATTTATTTTAGTTGTGTTTTAAAAAGTTATTATTTTTATATGTGTATGCATTATGTTTTGTGAATGTAGGTGTATCTGCCATAGAATGTATGTGGAGGCCAGGCGACAAGAACTCTGTGGAGTTAACTCTCTTTTCCTAATTTCCTGTGGGTACTGATATTGAGCCTAGTGGTCAGGTTTCCCGGGCACGCACCTTTTCCTGCTGACATTTTTTATATTGGGGATGCTAAAAGTCTTAAATATCATGCACTTCAAATGTATAGAATTTATCTAATTAAAAGGTCTCATTTGGAGATTAGAGATTATTTTCTCATTGATCCATTTAAAGTAGTGTATCAGATTTAGCAGTGCCGAAGCAGCTGGGGTGGTTGGTACAGTGTGGGGTTGGATGACAGTGCTGGATAGCAGACAGAAAGCAGGTCATGGTGACATCAGGAGCTACCAGCCTCAACAGCGCTGAGCCAGAATATCACAGGGGTCCCACTGGCCATGGTGTATAGCTGCTGAAAATCTGCTCATGACTGATGAGCTAAGGAACTGTTGAGCCTGGGAGAGTCTGCTTCCTCATCAGTTCCTTTGGGGGCTCTAGAGGACCAGCCTTTCAAAAGGACGGGAGCATACATAGGCCAGTGTTCGGCTCGTCTCTCTACAAACAGACAAAAACTGTGTTTGTAATTAGAAAAAAAATCCATTGTAATAAGTTATTTTTTTTCAAAGCCGTATTTAGGTTTCAATTAAATTTATTAACATGAGTAGGTATTCAGGAGGCTTGGACAGTCAATAAATTAAGAATGCATCATTTGCCTAGGAAAGTGAACCTCTTCCTTGTGCTGAAGGTCTGAGAAATCTCACAGAGGGCTTATGAAGAACTGGCTGGGGCAGATTCGATATATCTTACCCATAAAGTCAACAGCAAGCCAGCAGAGGAGATCTGAGCAAACCTCAATTTGGTAAAAAGCAATGTTATAGGAGTAGAGAGACTAGTCGCAACCCAAACAAAATACCTCTGAAAACACTGTCCAAATATTTAGTTTAATGAACGATGTTTTGTCTTGATCTAGGGTTAAAAATCTAGCGAAATTACAGAGATGAATAAACTTCACATCTTTGCCAAGCGTCCTCTGGGGATCTCACTTTGAACTCTTGATTTGGATCAGAGTAGGAAACAGTGAGATAATATCGGCTCCTTCCTTCTCTCTGGCTGGCTCCTGAAGGGCAAAATTATTTTGCTCATTGAAAGCAAATAGATTGACTTCTAAACACCAACCAATGCAGACAATAAAAGTTGAAAGCCTCTGATGACAGAGAAAGAACCTAAAGGAGATGGCAGTGTCCTCTCTGTCTCTTCATCTAGGGTCCCGGAGTGTCCTGTAGGGTCGGCTTCCCGTCCCATGGGAGGCAGTCTGGGTCGTCCCCAGCGGCACAGGCCATGTCTGAGGCTGCAAAGCTCTCCGCCTGTTATGTCATTCCGGACCTCCCCTTTCCTGCTTAGAGTCTAATGGTTTCACACCCTTCTTAATATCTATATAATTCAAGAATTTATTAAACTGTTTGTCATCTGAAAATGAAATACAGGTAGTTCCACTCTTCTGCGAGTGGCAGGAACTCTGTCTCCTTTCAGGCAGAGGACTAAGGTTTGCTGCCCAACTCCTCCTGATCTTTCCTTGGACTTAGGTCTCTTTGCCTTATATCCAACCTTCCTGCTTCTTGACACAGTGCTTCAGTTTTGGCAGAGAGTGATTGCTCATTGCTTATACCCCTGCCCAGTATTCCCCACCTAAAGAGGGCTTTGTGTGTGTGTGGGTGTGTGTGTAGAAAATTTGAGAGGTGACAGAGATTTTGCATATCAAAAATGTATATAACTTTCAGGTAAATATTAGACAGCCATATTTTAATTCCAAGGACAAAGTCCTTGCTTCTAACTGGGTCTGCTTGCAAAAACAAGTCATTCTTAAAAATGGCATTGAATTCAAAATTATTTTGAATTTTGTCTTGATTGAACAAGTAGAATTTTTCTTTTATTGCCAGGAGGACTTACACGTCCTTCGTTCTATTCTCCTAAGGAGAAAAACATGGAGACATTCAAGCCTCAAGTGGGTGGTCCTCTAGTCCTAATTAATCTAACAATTACAGTTTTATATAGTTCTGACACTGTTATTTCTAAATATGAACAATTATGCTTGGAATCTGAGCAAGGAATAAGATGTGATAATTTTTAAGGGAAAATTGGCAGCAGTAGCTGGAGGAAGAAAGCAATATCAAATACTTGAGATTTGAAAACTAATTAACGTTTACTAAATAATTACAGGTTTATAAATATAAAAGAGCACTTTTATCTAAACGTCAATTAATTTCACTCCTGACCCTATTTTCTGAGTATAGTTGAGGACAGAATCGTTTAACTTTGTTTTATTTGTGTTTTTGAGACAAGTTGTGGATAGCTCACGCTAACCTTGAACTCAGGTTCTTTGCTTTGGAGCCTCCCATTACAGGTGTGGGCCCAGGTTCTTTTTCAACTTTGATCATAGAAAAGTTTTCATAATTTTACATCTAGCAAGCAATATAGTTCATCCACACAACACAAATTATTCAGCAGACTCTGTGCTGTGTGTTGTGAACAGAAAATTCAAAAACAAAAATGGAAGAATGTGGAGTTGGAGAGATGTCTCCATTGTGAAGAGTGTGTACTGCTTTTGAAGAGAACCTGAGTTCACTTCCCGGCACCCACACCAGCAGGCTCACAACTGCCTAGAACGACCAACTTTCAGGGGTCCGACACAGCTTGCCTCTGCTGACATCTGCGTTCAAGTGCACACACGGACCCTGCACCACCCGCAAATAAAAATCCACAGCTATGCAAAGTAAAAATAATGAGGAAAATTAAAAATGGAGATGAACTCCCCAAATTTTTCTTGCCCTGGAGATTGATAAGAGAATGTTGTTTTAAAGGTGGATCAAGCAATTAACAAATGGGACCTCCTGAAACTGAAAAGCAAAGGACATGGTCAACAAGACAAAACGGCAGCCTACAGAATGGGAAAAGATCTTCACCAACCCCACATCAGACAGAGGGTTGATCTCCAAAAATATATAAAGAACTCAAGAAATTGGTCATCAAAAGAACAAACAATTCAATAACAAAATGGGGTACAGACCTAAACAGAAAACTCTCAGCAGATGAATCTAAAATGGCTGAAAGACACTTAAGAATATGCTCAACATCCTTAGCCATCAGAAATACAAATCAAAACAACTCAGAGATACCATCTTACACCTGTAAGAATGGCCAAGTTCAAAAACACTGATATGACAGCTTATGCTGGAGAGGATGTAGGGTAAAGGGAAAACTACGTTGTTGGTGGTGGGAGTGCAAACTGGTACAGCTGCTTTGAATATCAGAATGGTCATCAAGACCCAGCAATACCACTTTTTGGTATATACCCAAAGGATGCTCAATCATACAAAGATATGTGCTCCACTATGTTCGTAAAAGCATTGTTTGTCATAGCCAGAACCTAGAAACAACCTAAATGCCATTTGACTGAAGAATGGATAAGGAAAATATGGTGCATTTATACAACAGAAAAACATAAAAAACAAAAAAACATTTTGAAATTTGCAGGAAAATGGATGGATCTAGAAAACACCATATTGAGTGAAGTAACCCAGACCCAAAAAGACAAATATAATATGTATTCACTCATAAGTGGCTTTTAGACATAAAACAAAGAAGAACCAGCCTACAATTCATTATCTCAGAGAACCTAGACAACAATGAGGACCCTAAGAGAGACATACATGGATCTAATCTACTTGAGAAGCAGAAAAAGGGCAAGATCTCCTGAGTAAATTTGGGAGCACAGGAACCATGGGGAAAGGGTTGAAGGGAGGGGAGCAGAGAAAAATGTAGAGCTCAATAAAATCAATTTTAAAAAAAAACTAGATTAAATGTGCAATGAAGACAACAAACAAACTCAGGCAAACCATAGTCATTGATACAGGAATTAAAGTTTATTTTTTTTAAAGCAATTGTCTGTAGACAAAGACTGCTCTTTGTTCCTAGTCACCCAGACCTGAATCATCACACAGAAACTATATTAATTACAACACTGCTTGGCCTAAAAGCTTAGGCTTCTTATTAACTATCTCTTCCATCTTAAATTAACGCATTTCTATTAACCTGTGTATGGGCACGAGGCTGTGGCTCACTGGCAGCGGTCTTAAGTTTGTGTGTGTCCTTGTCCTTTGGCAGCTACGTGGCATCTCTCTGACTCTGCCCACTCTATTCATTTTTGTTTGGATTTCCCTCCTGGCTTCACTCTGCTAAGCCATTAGCCAAAATAGCGTTATTCGTCAACCAATAAAGCAACACGTATCCAGAAGGACACCCCACATCAACTGTCGTCATTCTGTCTAAAGTGGTCTAACACAGTGTTTTCTGACTTCAGAAAGGAGTGACATCACAGCTTTAAACATAGCGGGTAGATCACCAGTTATGTCCATTTCCATCCCATTAGTGCACAATCTAGTTTTACAGGGTTGAGTTTCCTAGTCATGGTAATTAGAAAGCTCCATTGGACCCTGATCCAGGCTTTTCCCTAGAGAAGATAATCTAGACTTGAATGAGTACCCTTGGGCCTTCTAGTTTGTACCTCAGACAGCCTCACAAGTGACATTTTGGATCTTCAAAATTGAAAGACATCAAAAGGAACAAGAACAGGACAATTTTAAAAGTGAAAAAAGCTATAAAAATGTCTGCCAAGTGACTTGAAAAACAGCAGGTACAGTAGAATCAGGACCGTGACTGGCTCCAAAGGGACGGTGTCCTGATCTGGGCACGTTAGGGGTGTGATACAAGCTTCCTCTTCCTCTTCCTCTGGAGAGGATGAAGCTCCAATCACATGAGAGAAGTTTGTGAGGAAGTGAATAAGAAACAAATTTCTTTCAAAGTGATTGGAGCTCTATTTTCTGTTGACTGAGCTGGAAAGAGTGAAATGCATCTTTATGAAATTGTGAACAACTACCAATACCACTTAACTCTTCAAGGATTACTGTCTTAGCAAAAGAAAGTTCATTCAAAATTCCAGTTTTGTCATAGTTGCAGCTGAGATTCTAAATGGGAAGCACAGCAATCGTGTAATTTTTGTTAATAAGGCAAGAGAAGAGCTTCGGTTTATCTTAAACCTACAGCATGTTAGTTTCACGTTTTGAATTGTTTCCATTCTAGCAATTATTAGTGTGGAAATTTACCAAGTGTCAATCTATAAACACAGCGAACCATGGCGTTAGACCCGCAAGAACATCACATGATAGAACAAGTTCAAGCTGAGAATATGTGACAGGGACTCCTTAATCTGATGTGTTGCTGGCAGCAAGATCCCTGGGTTAGGGCAACTTAAAACAACTCAGTCTCGTTGGTGCACATATGCAAACCCCTACTCGGCACACTTACTGAAGATGCCTTTGCAGACAGAGAGAAGGTAGAACAGTCCCACTCTTGTTTTATATGTTCTTAAAGGTCAGCCAGCATCCCTCCTTCAGTCGCACTGGGTCATTTCTTGTTTCCAAATCTTTCCCCTCTCTGTTCTGGTCTCTGCTGGTGGAGACAGATAAAGCACGCTGAGAGGCTTCTTCTAGTTACTTCTAGTTCCTTTCACAGCCATTGCTGTTTAAGCTGATAGGAAGCAAGAATTAGCTTGTTAGGAACAGTCGGTTCTGTTTGTACTTGAAATGAAAGATCTCGGCATTCTTCCCGAGGGCTTCTCAACACCCTTTGTGGCATTCTTATCCTAAGGGAGGGATATGTTTTTGTATGTAATTGATTATAATTATATTGAAAAAATTAATTGCTGTATTGTACAAGAAAATTTTATTCTTGCTTCCCTCATTGACAGAGTACCTTGAGAATAAAAGCTGAGGAGCATATTCATTTTAGAGACGATCAATGTCAAACTGTTCTGCAAGGCAGCAGCCTGGGTGACAGCGTCTTTTGTATAATTCGGCTTCTTGAAGAAACAATTTAGGTAGTCTTTGTCAGGTTTTACCATGTGATTAGATTCAGAGCACTAAAGGAAAATCCTCTAAATGTTTCCAGTAAAAATGTTGAATTAAGTTTTCATGCTGTTAAATGAGTTAAACACGAGTTCTTCACTGAATATCAGAGAGCCATTATTTTAAAACTCAGACTAATGATAATGACTGACATTTATTAAACAGTTACTGCATGCCCCATACTCCGTGAGCAAATTTTATGAATTATCTCATTAAATCCTCATAATAGGCATCAAGAGCTATAAATATATTCCCTTAGACGTACAGGATCAAAATTACCTATATGAGTTTTATTGTGAGGAACTGAAACAATGCAGGACAACAAATAGTGAAATTGAATAACTTATAACCGTTACCATTCCTTAGTTTATACACAGGAAAAGGAAGATGGTCTAAAGAGTTGTAATGTGCTTATGTGTGACTATGGAGGCCGGAAGATGTAAGGGTCTCAGCAACAGTAATACTGTCTTTGAAGCAGGATCTCTCATGGGCTTTTAGCTCACCAATTTGGCTAGCCTGGCTGCCCAGTGTATTCCAGCTGTCTCTGCCTGCCTGAAGTTAGACCTCCGTGTTACCATAGCTGACATTTTTACATATGTTGTAGGGACGGAACTCAGATTCTCACACTTGCAAGGCGTGTGACACCTCACCCATGGAGGTAGTTCTCCAGAGTGTTAAACTGGTTCCCTGTCATACAATGAGTCCTGACCCCAGTTTGCCATCAGAACAAATCTGCATCCTGTGAGGTTGATCTTCTTAGGGTGTCCTGTCCTCTTCGAAAGCAAAAATTAGAGCTTCTTTAAAAATTACTCTTGGTCATATGTAAGCCCAAAAACCTTACTTTTAACTGGCTTTAAAAGTGAGACAGGGTTTTCAGAAAAAATGGCATTGGCTTGGTTTGAATGATATCAGCAGCATGCAATTACAGCTTTCCCCTTTTCTCTTCCTAAGACTGTATAGTTGCCATGTGTCTGCTCTTCCTTCTGTGTAAGCTACAGTACTACTTCAATAAATCACAATTATTGTGCAGTTGGGACTCCACTCAAACAGATGCCAGGCCCTTGTCATCAATGTCATCCTCATTGAAGATAATCCATCTCTGGTGTTCTGTTCCAAACCTTGTGGATTAGAACTTTAGAGTCATAGAACAAACAGAATTTGGCACCAGCAGTAATATTACACTTCCTGTCCCAACACTGATGTACCTTTCTCATTGTGAATCAGTATTGAGAGTCCTCAAATGTCTTGGGGTGAAATGCACAGGCACTGTGGAAGACGTGACAATGGTTTCTTTATGCTAACCTAGAGGAACTGGAAAAGCATGCAGAAGCACACTGGTCTGTGACTAATTGTTGGGTTCCTACCTTTAGCAGAGCATCCCAAACCTGGTTACAATGCCTTAAGCATATATGTAGGAGGGATTCAAAGCTGAGCCAACACTTGGATGAGGTTAAAACGATTGCCGGTCTTTCCAATAGATGAAATAAAAGATAACAAGGTGACAATACTATAATATGTACAAACAGAAATAAATAATATTTATATTAGCAACAAGTTGTTACCCCCTGACGTTCATTAGAGTACCACTGATACTGACATAATCATGTGATGTTTTTATATCTATTACATGCACCTCAGGAATCTTGTTACAGTATTTTTTGAATGGCTCTCTTGTTGTTTGAGGCAGATTGTTGGAATATTTTCAGTAGATAACAGGCTGTAGCAATGTGCAGTTACTTCTCAGATTAGCCAGTTATCAGCAGTGGGGGGAAGAAATGTCTAAATAAAAAATCAAAAGAGCATCCATTTTAGTTCATTTAAAAAGATCTCTCTCAAGGGGAAAATTACATATCTTGAAAACATTCATTTTCTATCTCTATTAGTTACACACACTCGCCTCTCCTACCACCACCCCCCTCCAAAAGAGAGAGAACAAGCAAAGCCTGCTTGTGTGGCTTTGGGGCTTTGCAGTGTCTACTGCAGGCTGGTTCTCCTGCCACTCAGATTCTCAGGCCACTTTCCCGATATCATAACATCAGCAAAGGGGAAGTGAGGGCAGAGAGAAGAGGGAGAGGGCAGGAAGGAGGGGGATAGAGAGGAAAAGAAGGGAGGGGCAGAGGAGAAGGGATGAGATGGAGGGAGAGTAGCCTGCATGGGTTGGGGTGTGTCCACAGCAGAGAGGAGGGATCCCTGTGCCTAGAGACAGGGTGAGTAACCTCTGTGACTGTGCAAGTGGTTTGGAAGTGGAACAAATCTTTGGAGTGTAAAGGGAAATTTGCCCCACCTCTGAAGCTGGCCCCGATGCCGTTTTAACCTTCTCGAAATTTTGGGGGTACTTGCTCACTTACAGGTGCCATGCGATACTTTGCCGCTTTCAGCTGGCTGTGGAATGTTTTCCAGAAACCACTGTATCAAAGCTTGGTGCCATCTGAAAGTGGGAATGTTAAGAGGTGTGGCCCAGTGGGGGGTTTCAGGTCACTGGGTGCCTGTGCTCAATAAAATTACGAGACCATGGTCTGTCTTCCTCTGCTTTCCTTTAGCACTTGGCTCTGAGGTAAATGAAATTCCTCTGCTGTGTGCCCTCCCATGGCACACTGCGTACACAGGGGACGATGTGACTGGGAACCTAAACCTCTGAACCATGAGCTAAAATAATCTCAGTGCAAGTTGACTCAGAAACCTTTGTGGCAGTAACAGGGAACGGAGTGATTCACAGGCTTGGTGGTTTCCTTTCTTGCGCCAGCCCCTGGAAACACCAAATTTCTCAGCGTTTCTAGTTTCTTTGAGTGGAAGTCGATATCGAGAAATCAAAAGTTAGGCGTATTTGTTGTCTTCAGAACGTCTCATATCTTAGGTCGTTGCAACAGAGGTGAGTAATAGTTACCAGAGGTCACGGGTCTACTTTGTTCTTCAGTTTCTACACAGCTGGGTCTACAGTGTCCTTCCTTGGGCTACCCCTTTCCATATTCCCCCATTTCTCCTTCCATAGTCTGATCTGTGTAAAAGCACATTTATCCATTTTTTCAGCCCTGGGGCTAGTCTCACAGTATCAGGGACCACGTGAAAAATAGACCTTCTGAGATGAGGCCACCCTGTGAGGATGGTTCTTTTTCTGGTCACATCAACTAGAGATGTATTTCAGAAGTAATGGCTGGGTTCTTCCCCACGTAACAGTTGAAATACAATTGACTTCTCTTCCCTTTGTACAGTTCTAATATGTAGGGCATAAGCTTGCTTTTAAAAGAAAAGCAAAAATGCCCATCTCTTCCCACGTCCTTCCTACCTCCTCCCTTTTATTCCTTGTAGGAAAGAATTTATTTGGTTTCTGGTTTATTTTTACTTCAAAATGAGCTGTTATATGTATGATTGATTATTAAATAACATATATTTATTTTTATTTTATCATACAACATGTGACCCAAAGTCTAAACTCCTTTATTTTGTTCTTTCACCTAAAAACTTACGTTAGAAATTATTCCATACCATTTCATAGGGGCTTCCTTAAGGTTATTTCAGTTGATATGTAGCACTGCATTGTGAGAGGAATCTCAGTTTGATGCCACCCTGGCCTATATATAGCAAGTTTCAGGACATCCAGGGCTACATAGAGAGAGCTGGTCTCAAAAACAACTGTCTTGTACTATCTGTACTCCATGTCATTAATTCTATTCTATGGGAAATGTCTTGATGTTTTTATATCCATGGTTACAAAGACACTGCAATAATTTCCTACCTTAGTGCTTGAAGATGAGTTTGTAGATGTAAATTTCTGAGTTAAATGTTAAGTTTACCTCTGTTTTGTTGTTTTAGATATTGACAGATGTCCCTTCTGTAGGATTTATAGCATCTCTCAGTAAAGTCACCCTAGAGGAGAAAGCCTTTGGGCACAGTGACCAGTGAAGGAAATTTGGGATCCAAATTGTAGCATGTCTCTTTTGACTTTCAGTTCACCACAGTTTCCCAAATCTCTGTTGCAAAGTCTCGTTGAGGACAGTAAACATCCTTGCCTTCTTCCTTGGAAGAACATTATGTACCTGGTGTTTCTGGGTTAAGACTGTGTGCTGACAATCTTATGAGATAGTTGGGCATGTTCTGTCATGCTGACTACAGAAGCCATTCCACTCTCTTGTCTTGAGCCCTTTTGGATACTAGAACCGGTTACTGCTTACACCGTATGCTCTTCATTAGGATTGAAGTCTTACCTTATGCCAGCTGCGTTAAAGGACTTAGGAGTTCTCTCGCAATTCTCTGAAACACTTTACATAACATTGGCTAGTGTGTTCTCAGTCTGCTGCAATATCTTGTGGAATCATCTCTTCCTGATGCTTTCATGGGTAGTAGACGTGTCCTCTGTACTTTGTGAATTCATCTTTCAAAACTATTGTCCCAACTTGAACAAGAAATAGTCTATTTCACCTTGTTTTTACATTTCTCTCCTACAGGGCTTAAAGCTGTAATCTATTTTTAGAAATATCCTCTCCATGTTGATATCCAGTTATGACAGCACCTTTTGTTAAATATGCTTTCTTTTTTGCATTTTATATATTTTCCTTCTTTGTCAAAAATCAGGTGTTCATAGATGTGTGGATTAATATCTGGGTCTTTGATTTGGTTCCATTGCCCTCTTGTCTGCTTTCATGCCAATACCAGGCTGTTTCCAGTACTGTAGTTCTGTAGTAGAATTTAAAATCAGGGATTGTGATGCCCCCAGAAGTTCCTTTTTTGTACAGGATTGTTTTGGCTATCCTGGGTTTTTTGATTTTGCAAATGAAGTTAGGTTCTGTTCTTTTGAGGTCTGTGAAGAATTTTGCTGGAATTTTGATGGTCATTTCATTTGATCTGTAGATTGCTTTTGGTAGCTGGCATAACTGGATGTCAACATGTAAGAAGAATGAAAATAGATCTTTATCTATAGCCACACACAAAACTCAAGTCCAAATGGATCAAAGACCTCAACATAAAGCCAACCACATTGAACCTCATAGAAGAGAAAGTGGAAAGTACACTTGAATGCATAGGCACAGGAGACCTCTTCCTAAATATAACCTGAGTAGCACAGACACTGAGAGAAACAATCAATAAATGGAACCTCCTGAAACTGAGAAACTTCTGTAAAGCAAAGGACATGGTCAACAAGACAAAAAGACAGTGTGTAGAATAGGAAAAGATCTTCACCAACCCTACATCAGACAGAGGGCTGATCTTCAAAATATACAAAAATTCAAGAAATTGGTATCAAAAGGACAAATGATTCAATAACAAAATGGGGTGCACACGTAAGCAGAGAACTATAAACAGATGAATCAAAAATGGCTGAAGAACACTTAAGGAAATGCTCAACATCCTTTGTCATCACAGAAATCCAAATCAAAACAGCTCCAAGACTCCATCTTACACCTGTCAGAATGGTCAAGACCAAAAACACTGATGACAGCTAATGCTGGGGAGGATGTGGGGAAAAGGGAAAGCTCTTCCATTGCTGGTGGGAATGCAAACTGATACAGCTCCTTTGGATATCAGTATGGCGATTTCTCGGAAAATTAAGAAACAACCTTCCTCAAGACCCAGCAATACCACTTTTGGGTATATACCCAAAGGATGCTCAATCAAAACACAAGGATGTGTTCTCAACTATTTTCACAGCAGCATTGTTTATCATAGTCAGAATCTGGAAACAATCTAAATGCCCCTTGATGGAAGAATGGATAAGGAAAATGTGGTACATTTACATAATGGAGTACTACACAGCAGAAAAACATAATGACATCTTGAAACTTTTGGACAAATCAACGGATCTAGAAAATATCATATTAAGTGAGGTAACCTAGACCCAGGAAGACAAATATAATATGTACTCACTCATAAGTGGCTTTTAGACATAAAACAAAGAAGAACTAGCCTACAATTCACAATCCCAGAGACCCTAGACAACAATGAGGACCCTAAGAGAGAGACATACATGGATCTAATCTACTTGAGAAGCAGAAAAAGGGCAAGATCTCCTGAGTAAAGTCGGAGCATGGGGATCATGGGAAAGGGTAGAAGGGAAGAGAGGAGGGAGGGAACAAGGAGAGAGGAGAAAAATATATAACTAAATAAAAACAAAAACAAAACAGCAACAAAATAAAATAAGACAAACAAATAAAAAGAACAGAACCAGCTCTCAAAAGTTGTCCTCTGACTTCTGTTCCATGGCACACACATGGACATGTTACACACACATGGACATGTTACACACACATGGACATGTTACACACACTTGGACATGTTACACACACTTGGACATGTTACACACACATGGACATGTTACACACACATGGACATGTTACACACACACATCCCCATGTTGATCTGAACATTCTCCTTCAATTAACATGTATGCTGTACTTCTACATTTTCAGTGATTAAATTAGTTTGTTTTTTTATTCTTTTCTCTAAGAAGCAGAACTTTGTTTGTTTATTGAATGACACAGTGGTCTCTCTGGCTTCCTACTCACAGGGACCTCCTGAGGGCTGGGACTGCAGGTACCATTATTTTATTAGCCTGACCTACTGGATTCCTTCTCTGTGTCATTCATTTCTGCATTCATTTTTATGATCCTTCCCCCACTTTTATTTTTGTTTTATTTTTAAATTTTGGACTTGGAGATTTTTTTTTTACTCTTATTTTTATTTATGTAGACGTTAAAGATCCCGCATTCATACTGCTGTATATCATGTGACTCACAGATTCTGAAAAAGAAATACTTGTACTATAATCTTTAAGGAATTCCACAGTTTTTATTTACATTTCCCTTTTACCTAGGCACTGCTTAATAAAAATTAAATTTCTCTCCCACTGCCTTTGTTTATAATTCTTGCACCCATAAATGACTCTGTACTTTGTGAATATTCTGAGTTCTGTTCTGCCTTTCATCACTTCTTTAATATCTTTTATTGACTATTCCATTCACATGTAAGGTGGCTCGGACATGTTATAATGGTGATTTTCCTCTTGCTGGTAATCAGCCCAGGACCTTGTGCCTCTCGGTTGCTTCCCCACGAGCACTGAGCCAAGCAAGAGGCCACGAGACTGCAATTGCTTACATTTTTCTGATGGCTAAGGGCCACATTTGCTTTCACCCACATTTGATTCCCATGACTCTCAGCAACCCCTTGCGAATCCACCCCTCTTCTTGACCCCTCTAGTTTGTGTCTTGCTTTATTGTTAGCTCTGTAAAAGACTATCTGACAGCAGATTCCCTGGTCCTCTGGTTCTTAAAATGTTTCTGTGGCCTCTTCCATGATGTTTGCAGGGCAATTGCTAGGAGGGATTTGTTGTAGATGTTTGGCAAGTTAGGCATAGGCACCCCAGCTATTTTCTTAAAAAATATTGACTAGCTGCTTGTATTTTCTTCTTTTTACAGTTGTGTATTTGAGTTGTTTGTTTATTGATTGGAATATTTGTTTTTCTAGTGTTTGAAATTTCTTTTAGTTCATTCCGTAGTATGGGTATTGACCCCCACCTGGCGTGTGGTTGATGAAAATTTTCCCATTCTACATGCTGTCTCTTCACTTGGGCGTTTGTCCCTTGGTTGGGTGGACACTTCTGAGACCTTGTCATTACTGAAAACATCTCTCTAGAAATCACTCCCTGTTCCAGTGCTTACAAATGATCCAGAGAGGCTGCCTTAGTCAAACTTTACCCACTTGATCAAATCATCAAATTAGAAACATTCATGAAATTATTATCTGTTATTTTATAATTTCCTACTTTGGTGGGTGATTAAATGTCCAATTATGCCACTAAATTAGATTCTTGAGATGTTAATTGTATTTAAATGCTAATTATTTTAATGGATTCTATGGTTGGTAAAAAGTAACTTAGCCTGTTGTGTGAACCGGCTCCTGTCTATCCCTCCTCTCTGGCTTGTTCACTCCAGGTCTAACTGGTGTTGGATCCCTTATTATCTAAATCTTGATGTGTTGAGGTAATGGTTCCACTGGCAGGTGATTTTTTTTCTAGTAATTGTTGTTCCCTTCATGTTAGCTATAAGAAAAAGAGTCTTGTTTACACTGGCAAACTACATGTGAATTTATTTTTACTTTAAATTAACTGTGGCTTTAGACTTATTTATATCTCTAGGAGTAAAGATCAGTACGCATATGCTTTTATTTGACAAGAAAGGGAAATCAATGTATTTTAGTGTAAGTCCCCTAAGATAGAACGTCGCCACCTCTGAGCTCTGCCAGGAACTAGTCAGATCTTCCGTGAAAGGCCTTTACCACCCTGTTACTCATTAACAGGGCACAGTTTACTCTCAGAAGCTCTTAAGCAGTATGGTTTAGCAAGGAGTTTGTTTCTCCTGTTTGTACTTTATCTTTCCAACACTTTGGTTGCTTTCCTGTGTGAATAGTTGTGAATATCTACAAGACTATTTCAGGATTCCGGGCTCTTAACTGTGTTAAGGACCAGGCTTTTTCCATCACACAGAACTCAAAACGGCACAGATGTGAGTCTGGGGGTGGCGCCCCTCCAGTTCTCAGGAGCCTTTGTTTGGAGAACACCCTGATTAACCCCCACCCTTCATGGTTCATTGACTCACTGATAGATCAAGTTTAAACTAGTACATATTAGCACATTTGTTACTAACAGAGGAGCAGTTGGCCATTCTGTTTTACACTGCTGGTTCACTGCAAACCAGCGTGCTAAAAAGGTCTCTACTCCAGAGGATGAATCGAGAGGTTACCAAGGGACTGAGGATCCAGTCAGTTGCATATTAATGTTGACTCGTGCCTCTATTTAAACCTCAGATTATCTACAGGGAAGATGTTTATACTGTCGTATAGTTATGAATAAGTGATCACTGCCACTGTGAATTTCATTTTCTTTTCTACGGGTGGGGATTTAAATGTCTCAGTATAGTTTTATATTAACCAGCCTGTTCCTGGATGAGGTCCCAACTCTGTTGCCTGGTGTTGCAGCCTCCTAAAATGTTTATCGTTGGAGTCTTTATAGCTTCTGATCTCATACACATCCTCACAGTGTTTCTATATTTCCATATTCTGTGAAAATGTTTCTGTTCTGTCCAGAAGGCATGCCTGTTTTCTCATCAAGAAAATAAACTACGCCCCTTTCAGTTTCTGTCCTGTGATTCTTTCCTTTTCGTAAAACTGAAAGGACCATGCCTTACCTGCCTCACTGGAGTTGCTGAGTCTGAGTACTTTTATATAGTTACAGTTGTTTTTGTGGAAACTAGGCTTACCGAATCATCTGGCAATAACAAGCGGTGAATTCTGCCTTGGCTTCATTGTTTTTCAGTGCTGTTCTCTTGGCCCCCTGGTTCTCAGCATCGTGAGATGATGAAAGCTGAGTGCCCAGCTAAGCTGAGGGACGTCACATTGCATCTAAGACAGGGACTGAAGGACAGAGGCTGCTTTGCAGAGCACACAGTTTCACGTGTACTAAGGGCAGCATTGTACGCCAACTCAGCTGTCCGCCTTGTAGTATAATTGATGATCTGTTTCTGGAAAGCAAACTGATTTAAGTTCTGATCAAAAGGACCAGGATATATTTCCCCTGCTTCTGTTAATTTAGAAAAGAATTTTCTTGCTCTTTAATATTTTCTATCAACTTTAACTTCATGGATACAGAGGATCAGTGTGAGATAGAGGTTGAGTTGCATTAGCCTGGCAGTAAAGAAGTCGTTACCTTTCTCATGCTTAATACAACTTTCAGTGAGTTTAGATGTCTGTCACAAAACCTGTTTTTGGTAAATCTTTGATTCCCCATCAAATATTTATCTTAACCTTTTCATTTTATTTTAGGAATTAACATAAGTGCTTCATGCTTTTTGTCTGTTTTATACCACAGCAATTTGGAAATTATTCTATATTGCAGTTGATCAATGTTAATTTCTTTAATTAGGATTCTCTAGTGCAGTTGAAACCTCAGTTCTCTTATTTCTTCTATTTATATATAATCAGTATATATGTATGTATTAGCATATATATTTATTGTACATCTTCTCCATGCCGGATAATTTTTCTATGGACTATTAGATATAGCAGAAAGCAGAACCACAAAGTTTTGACTCAGGGGAATTCTGTCCGACTAACACAAGAGGAATCGAAAAGATCATCTAAATATATTTCCAGTCTCTCAAATGATGTCGTGGGCTACCAGGAAACAGAAGCTAAGTATTTGTCATTGTGACGTTCTTACAACAATGGACTGTGCCTGGGACTGCGAGCTAAACAGATCCCCTCCCCGACCCCCAGGGCTGCTCTGTGGTCAGGGTGTTCTGACTGCCACAGAAATCAAACTGGAACAGCAGCTGCATTTCTGTCCCCTTGATGTTACAGTTCCTCAGCTTTCCCCATGTCTGTGTTAAATATTGTATCCATTCATTACAAAGTAAATCATAGAGATTGTAGTATCTCTACCTGAATACTCTGAAATGTACCTTTAAAACAAGATACTTCACAAACATCCAGATAACCTTATCCACCAAAAGTGCTTATTGTTCCTGGTCCATACCAAAAAGTTCCTGTTTTCTATAATGTATTTTTAGTTAATTTCTTTTAAGAATCTTTCACCTAACCAAATATATGTAAATGATAGTCCCTTTCGGTCCCCAGCTTTTGTGTTTTCTTTGGCATTGACTTTGGAAGAGCCGAGCTTATTGCCTTTGTAGACTCTTTAGTGGGTGCAAGGGTTACTAGGATAGTGTGTCTAAACACAGTTTGCTGGACTTCAGGAATCCTTGTGCACTGTGTCTAGGGCGATTCTTTCTAAGGAAAGGCTGGGTGATGCTTCTTCACCGCCCATCTAGCCTGCTCTTCTGTTCTCTGAACATGAAATTTGGAATGTATGAAACTGAATTTTTCAGTCAAAAGCTTACTAGGATTTACTTTGGACATTCCTATAAAACTGTAGATGGCACTCTGAACTTCCTACTGTTGGTGAGGCAAACTGACACCTTAAACACGTGCTCACAGATCCTTCTGTTGCGATGGTTCCCTTCAGAGTAAGCACATTCCAAGGGTTTCTGAGGAGTTCTTAGGGTTTGCCGGAGCATCTAGCTCTCAATAGATATTCCACATAGTGCTTTCAGAGGTACCATTCATCCCTGCCTCATCGAATGAATCAGGGGCAGCGTAGATATTTCAGTTCAGCCCTTAAATATGAACTGGTACCATCCTTCTAGGAAGAGGACATTGCCTCTTTAGCTTTGGGTATTTTGTTTCTTAGAAACACAGAACAAATTAAAAAATGGAGGATAATGGCTTAATTTGCAATGACCAGCTTTCAAAGCGAGGCGTGGATGTCTTCCACCTGAGCAAGTGAAGATGAGTGAGGTTAGTCAGTTCTCCATCATACAGGGAAGAGTGAGCTGCCAGAGAGTTAACCTAAATCAAAACCGTTCTTTAAAAAAAAAAGCAGAGAATTTAGAAAACAAAAACAATAAAAACAAAACAATTACTGATGGGCACATGTCAAACAGCTACTACTTGCTGTCAGGACACGATGGCCGGAGTGTTTGGATGACTGCACCGTCGGGATTTGGAAAAAGGGCTGACAGTAAGAATGAGGCAGGAAGCAGACTTCAGAGCCAAGGAAAGAGTATGTCTCTCCTACATAATTGTCTGGTAGAGAGAATTTGTTTCATGGAGAAAATAGCATGCCACATAGACATGAATCTCCATCATTACAGAGGAGCAAACAAGATAGATAGATGCTCCTTTGGAACCAAGTGACGCCAGGCGCCGGAGAAACACGGACTTATCAACAAGCACACCTAATCACCATGACTGACTGGACCCTGCCTTAACTGGGATCATCTCCGCTGTGAGTCCTGCATGTGAGACCTTGTCCCAGAGGACCTGGCCAGTCACTGGGTGGCATGTGGACTATGCTGATTACACTGTACTCTCCTCTTGTATAACGTTAGCATTTTATTCTAAAACATAACCTGGATATAGGTCTGCATTCCTATCTGCCATGTCCCTGACACCACTCTCTGAACCTCCTAAAGGCTCAATTCAACACAGCTGAACCCTTTGCAATACTGGGGGTTTGCTGATCTCAAAAGAAGCAAGGTGATTGGGCAATGATGGGATTCAATAGCTTTATCTTCTGCCTATTGTACCACACTGTATTCTAGAAAGAAAGAAAAAAGGTTTTTATAGGAGCAGAGTTTGTAGTTCCAACCCCAACAGTCTGTGTGTTCTGTGGACCAAGGAGGCGAAGCCAAAGCAGCATCTCTCATGTTCTCACCCAGCGATGTCTGCTTCCTGCCTCGGTGTGACTTTATTCTGCTGATTTAGGAGTTTTTTCTTGAGGATGCTTTCTCATCTTGAGGATGCTTTCTCATGAGCATATGAGAGCTGTTCAGTCCAGTTGGACATTTCAAACAAGCAGGCCCACCTTACTGAATCAGATGTCAACATGTGACCCAGTATGTGAATTAAGAAATGAATTGCTGCACTTGAAAGGGTATTTACAATTACCAGAGAAAATAAGGTTGCCAAGAAAAAGAGGCAAAACTCCGACTTCATTCATAGTGTGTTCTGAAAGTCGATACCAGCATACAAGTCAGAAAAGGGAAAACTGGGATCAGCCTTGGTTCTAAATGCCAAGGTGGTTGTTTTAGCATTATGGTAATATATATCTGACTCAAAGCCTCTGTGGAGAAACACTAAGGTGTCCCTCTCAGATTCTAGAGTTGACAGGACTTTTTTTTTATCAGTATGGCTAAATGGAGGCCTACACAGGTAGGACCAAACCCTGCACAGACAATCTGGAGCAAGTGGGCATCTGGAAAAAGCAAGCGTAAAATGATCACCATTGCTGATAAAAGGAACAGTCAACTTAGGAAAACCTAAAAGATTACAGGGGAAACCTAGAATGGAAAGGTGAGAGAATTAAAAATAGGTTCTGTGCAGAAATCAATAGTTTTGATTTCTGTAGCCAACATAAAATAAGTAGATGAATGGGGGGAAAAGCTATATTGATATCAAGTTATATTGATAACTATTGATAGAAAAGATGCCATAGTACAGCTGTTTAGCATTTATCTGAATATAGTTATGGTACTGAGGGATATAGATGAATTAGTTAATCAGAAATATGCATTTTGTATAAAAGAAATTGAACGTCATAAAGTCCTTAAGGTAATTATATTTTCATGTAATCTTATCAGAAGTATTTACGGTGCTAGATAATTGACTTTAATGATCACGTACAGTATAGCTCAAGCAAGCGCTTAGCATGTGCAAGGCCTTAGGTTCAATTCATAGCAGCCCAAGCAACAGCAACAACCGCCACAACAAAGGGGCACGGTCATGTAGGTGACTGAACAGCCGCAGACCACATAACTCAATAGATACAGATGCTTTCCGTGTTTGTGTGCGTCTCGGAGCAGCCTTGGCCTCTGGGGCCTGGGGCTGGGCTGGTGGGCTGGTGACAAGCTTATGCTTCATGTGCACGAAAGCCTGAGTTTTATCCCCAACTCAACAGTGAAAGTTCCAGAAATGATGAACAGAACCAGGCAGAATCTGTGGGAAACAACAGATCAGTTCATAAATGATGTTGGGTCAGGTGGATTGCCAACTGGAGAAAAAAAAACAAAGTCATATTTCCATTTTGTTTCATCTAATGAAATAAATTTCAGTAAATTTTTAATTTTAAAAATATGAAATTGAAACCGTAAAAGTATTAAAAGAAAAGTGGAGGGTTATAAAGTCCCCAAGGACTTTAAAATATGACATAGGGTGCAGAATCCATTGAATCAATGCTGGAGAAACCCAGTGGTAAATACATAAAACAGAAATTTCAGCATAAAGAAAATGTCATAAATAATAAAAATTCTAAGGCAAAGGACACCGTGCAGTATGTCTTTCTAACTGAAACAGTAAGCAACAATAGTTTTCCTACATGCCAAAACACTGTTGTAATTAACACAACCAGGAAACACACAGAAGACACTTGGGAAAAGTGACATGAAATACCAGCGCACAGAAAAATGGAAGTTGCCCTTAAATATTTGCAGTTTTTCCAAAGTCTCTCATAAGAAAAGGCTCAGTTGAAACTAGACTGGATAGACCTTTTATTACATATCTTTGTCAAAGAGCAGAAACGGCTCCAACCCAGGCCGTCAGACTTGAGACAAGCACTTTAACCAGTGAGTCACCTCACTATCCCCGAAATTGTCTTTAAAATCAACACACTGAAAGGAAACCAGGCATATAGTGACTCAGAGTATATGTGCAGACCGCTTGTGTGTGTACATGTATTTCTAAAAGGATTCCTTATCAGTGTTTGCCTTCTAGGAGGGAAGCTGGGTATCCTGAAAGAGGCAGATTAAGGAGATTTTTGAACTCCGTCCCTTGTTTGTGCTTTTGCTTGTCTACAAACGGTCTGATCCCAAATACCCATCTCCTTGAGGTCATTCCGGGCAAAGGAAAGCTTAGTCCTAAGGCCTCACAGGAGTCTGGCTTCAGGTTTGGACGGTGCAGCAGCTGAGCTGCCTGTGGAGGTCTTTAGCCTTACTCAACGTTGCTCCTCCGTTAGTTTTGTCTGTGACTGAAGAGAAAGGTTCTTAGAGCCCTACTGCTTAGGACCAGACCTTCCAGCCCCCTGGACACGGTGCTATTCCTACCCCACGGCCACAGGAGAGTCCTTATTACCCACACCATCCCCTAGGGCCCTGCAGGACTAGCCCAGCACTGCTCCTTGCCTTCATCAACTTGAGACCCCTCCACCCTGTCCTCTGGGATGAATGGTACCATTAGCAAAGTCTATGTTTTCACCTACTTATCACACCCCACACATGAGTATTTGGATTCATTCTTGCTGTAGGAGTGAGTGACCCGGCTCTCCCGAGGGCCTACAGCTCCCCCTGCAGTCCTCTCACGGGATGACCGCCTCTCTGAACCGGTCCTCCTAGAAGATGCTGCTAGCTAGGATCCTCCTCCTCCTCTCTCCTTCCGCCTCTAAAAGCACTCAGCGCTGACACCAACCCATCGGGCCTCCAGGTAGCACTGCTTGCTGCAAGGCGTCCTGTACAATTGCCTGGGTCATTCTTTTCTTTTTTTTTTTTCCTCTTAAAGACCAAAGCTATTGTTATACTTTGCTGCTCTACTCTGCTGCGGGTATTTGATGTTTTCACCCTGCTCTCTGGCTCAGCGTCCACTCCTTCAAAACTCGCCAGTGTCCCCCTTCATTCACACTATCCCATAGTCATTTGCTGTGATTGCTGTCCTTTTGGATAGAGTCTCACCATACAGTCAGCTGACCAAACCTCTTTATGAAGTTCACATGGGCCCTGAACTCACAATGACCCTCTTGCCCTTGCCTCTTGACTGTTGGGATTATAGACTTGAGCAGCAGTACTGTGTACATATTTATATTCATACATCACCATGGACACGGTCACAATGTGGCCCAGAGACCATTAGCATCACATGGAGCTTGTTTAAGTTCTTAGCTTCCCATCTCTACCACCCTTAGTGGTCTCACTCTCAATTTCAAGCCCCCTCCCTGCAGCCTGTCTCCTTGGTCTTCTTAACCCGCCTGATCGTGTCTCTCCGAAAGCCCATCAACCCACTGAGAAGATGCCCCCCATGCTGCCGCTACTTCTTACACATGCTGCAGCTGTTTGCCCCATGTCTCCCCACCTTAGACGTGACAGGACCTTTTATTTCAGGGGCCATGTCTAAAGATCATATTTCTGGTTAGTTCTACTTAAAAATGCATGTAAAATCTCATTTTTGTTTTAACATTGGTTGTACCCATTCCCCTCCAAGAACAATAGTCTTCCCCTCTAAGTGTTAACTAGCTGTGCTGGCTTTGTTTTCCCATAGTCATACTGTGTTCACCTTCTCTACAGAGACCAGAGTGAACATGGTTGTAGTACCAATTTCCTTACAATTTACCACACATCTTTTTCTAAGCAACAAAAAACGAAGTCGCTGGAAAGACCTGCAAGGCTCTGGGGGACTTGACTCTCCCTTCCAGGGAGCCCCCTTCACCTCTACCCTCTCTCTTGCCTAGGCTACAGTTTTGTCCTTAGCACAGATACCTTTTAGCCCAGCCTGAGTTCGTTTGTTTGTTTGTGCCCCGCCCTTAGGATGTCACCTTTGTCAGTACAGGGGATTCAGGAACGAAGTTTTAGAGCCCCTGCTTCTCTTTGGTACACAGTAGGTGTGGAGGTGTTGGTGAGGAAATCAGGATCACGGGAAAATGGGGGAAATTAAAGTCCGGTTTTACAATACCAACTGTGTGTGGAATGTCCGTAAAAGGAAAGAGGACCTTTGGGTTTATGTTCCACTTAAAGTTGAGGGAGCAGGGTGTTCCTTCTGATTCTCAGTGCCTGGAATTTAAAGCTAGCTCCTGGCTCTGTCGTGGTTTAAGGAGAGCAAACCAGGAGTCTTCCTGCTCAGGCCCTGGTTAAGAGACAGCAACAGAATTCTCCCTGGACCTGGAGTCTCCCATGGCAGGCATGCGTCTACAGCCGCTTCAGTGTCCTGTAATGGGACAGAGTTTAGAAATACATAAGCAGCCTTCCCAATTGTTACCAGATGATTCTGGCACCCATGACTTCTTGTCTAAATCAATTTTTCTAATGTCTAGAATTGTTGGGCCAAAATTATCTCAGGGCCTACACCTCGAAGTCTGTAGGACAGGGAAAAGCCTGCCTGGAGTTTGAAGGATAGTCTCAAAGCTACCAGGCAGGGATGAGACAGCAAAATCTAGGTAGATGCCCCTCCAACCAGAGGGAGGGCTTGACTGTCTCTTATTGACCGGAGGTACCCAAATCACATGATGTCACTTAATCTTTATAAACTGACGCTCACAGTAATAAACTGAGTTCCTGCTTTTAACTTGACTTCCTTGTGTCTGATTGTGTGGCTCTGATTGTCCTGAGTTGTGGGGCTGCGGAATGGGCAAATAGTGCACTCACCTTTCCCTGGGAATAAGGCTAAGGAGGCCTGGCATAGAATTAAGATTTTTCTAACTTTGGAATGCCTCCC
Organism: Myodes glareolus; assembly: GCF_982192425.1. Lineage (NCBI taxonomy): Eukaryota > Metazoa > Chordata > Mammalia > Rodentia > Cricetidae > Myodes > Myodes glareolus. Next base: position 59,899,829 of record NC_142046.1, on the reverse strand, counting down.
ATATCTATTATTGTTCTAAGACAAAATTTCCCTTTTCATCGTTTGCCTAGTGTCCGTGTAGCCTGTCAAGTGGAATGCTTGAGAAACCCGCCACAGTGTAGTGTATTACTATCACGGCTCACAGTTTTAACTGAACTGTGGTTGGTTAGTGGGAGTCCCAAGATGTTTTGTCAGAGATTTGTATAAGTGGTACAAGAACTAGGTAACACACGAGCCTGGAGTAATTGGGCGCAGAGCGGCGGAAGGGATGCATTCTGGGGTTAGCAAAGAAAGGCTCCTGGGAGGATGTGGGGTTTGGAGTCAGTCTTGAGAAAACAGATGATAGAATTTTGATTTTTGAAATGTCTGAAACCGAAACAAAAGCACCTGAGTGGAGAAGGCCCAGCTTTGGCATCTGCTGGGGTAAATGGATGGAGTCATAAGGAGCTGACCCAGCCCCAGAAGAGCATTTGCTATATTAGCACAGCTCTGTGTTGAGTTAGGCTGGGATCACGTAGAATCTCTAGCCTGGGCAGATTGGTAATGAGTCAGAGTAACGGGGAAAGGCATTCCTAGGTAGAGGAAAATGTTCTGCTCAGATACTCCTGTGTCAAAGGGGCGTTTCCAAAGCCCTAAGAAGCAATATTGCCCCATATATAGTTCCATTGTGTTTCAGGCCTCTGCTGAGAGTCTCAGACCAGTGGTTCTCAACACAAGAGATCTTGATTCCTTGATCTCTTTCAGAGGAATCACCTAAGATCATCCAGGATGTCAAATATTTACATTATGATTCATAATAATAGCAAAATTACAGTTATGAAGTAGCAGCAAAATACTTCTATGGCTGGGGATCACTACAACATGAGGAACTGTACTAAAGGGTCGGAGCGTCAGGAAGGTTGGGGACCACTGGTCCTGCTGTCTCCTTTGAAGCAACAGCTGCGTCTTCTCTGCCCCTTCTTCCCAGGATTGAACACAAAAGTTTGATGTGTCTTTCGTGAGTGTTGATTGTGAGAAGAGAGGAGATGGGTTAGGATGGGATTGGCCGCCACTGGAGACCATTTTAAGGGGTCTGGGCAGTGCCCCCAGCAGACAGTTCCAGGGTTACTTTGGAACCTTGGAATACTGGAGGAGCTGCTCTGTGGGAACTATGGAAACCAGGGAGCAGCAGGCGGGGGGCACCCAGGGCACGGGTGCCAGAACCTTATACCGGAGGGCTTGATGGTGAGAGATGCAGGAGGCCTGGGAGCTATGATTCTTGGAGCTCACTGAAACACAAGAACTGGAAAAAGCAAGGCATTCAGAATGGATGGGGTCTCAGCCTGTGTGATCTTGACAGCCACGGGGCTCCTTATCAAAACAGAGACCCCCCCCCAAAGGTTTATTGGGAGTGTCCAAAGACTTTAGCATGGCTCTGTCCATTCCTTATTCCCCTGAATTCAGTGTGTGCTGGTAAAAGATGTTCATTACGTTAAATATCACAAGACTGGGAAACATTCTCCTTAAGCGAACATGTGAAGCATGCAACACAGAGTTCTTTATAAACGGGCATTTTCTTCCATTTATCTTTAGTGATGGCTTTATTTTAAAAAAAATAATGTTAACTGCTTTTATAGCCTTAAACTGCTGTCTTCTGAGTACAGCTTACCATGAAAGAAATGGTTGTCAGCTTTCTTTTGGCTCCTGCCCCTTCCTAACAGCAGACAATTGGCTTTGCACCTGCTCCAAGTGGGTTCTCAGTGCCAAGCTTCCTGCCCAGAAAATTGCAGTATCAAATCTCAGTCCCAACTGTGAGGCAGCCCGTCACCACTGGGCTCTGAGAGGGGATGCCTTCCTAGTCCCCAGGAGAAAAGCACCTTCTCCCCTGCCACCTTCTGGAACTTGAACTCTGACCTTACCTTTCAGTCACCAGCAGAGAATAGCAGTGACTGGCCCCTGCCTGCTCACTCTGTCCCCGGAGTCACTGGGCAGGCCAGATGCCGGCAGACTTGAGGTCGTTAGGTGCCCAGTTCCAGTGTAAATTTCTATCTAAGGAGAAGAGAATGTACCTGTTTGTCCTGGTTCACAGCCTGTCTCCACAAAGAAGAGCCTCCTCTGTGAGTGCGTCACTCTCGCTTCCACGTTTACAAGTTGCTATTATTTATACCCCACTTTCCAAATAACGTGCTGGTTATAATGCATGACTCGTCTGAAAAGTGAAAGCATCGTGTTTCGCCTCTAGGAGAGCAGATGGTTAAAAGAAAATCCACACTCAAGCAAGAATCTAAAATACAAATAGCAAATCCTATTTAGATACATGTGTGATACTCTGACGGACAATCTAACCTTATACTCATTTTCATGTTAGGTTTCCCAAGCAGGCCTAAGGCTCTAAAGATCCTCCTCAACCCTCAGAGTCACAGGAAGGAGTCTGTCCAAGTCTACTATGAGAAGGTGGAGCCTCTGCTGAAACTTGCGGGGATTAAGACGGATGTGACAAGTGAGTGGCTTGCTCCGTGTACCTTCACCGTGGAAAACTCCACACTGTGCCCACACAGTCTCCCTTGCTAAGCGTGAGCAGCTGCTCCAAATAGGAGAGTGTTCTTCATGTGTCCCATCGTCAGCTCCAGAGTGGTCATTCTTCTAGTTCGCCTTTTCATTGTGTTGTTTTCTACTGAAATATCAACATTTTAGACCTCGTCCACAGTAACCATTACTAGGTGTTATTTGAAAGGAAACTCTGGCTTTGACAGCGTCAAGGAGGTATTTGCTATATCCACATTTCTACCTGCTATATTCATGTTTCTGCCTAATGTTTTTCTGTGGCTCTTTCTTGGGTTGTTTTTTTTCTGCCCCCGACCCCTACTGGTTAGGTCAAAACTAAGCACCAAGCTGCCACTTTTAGTTGATTTTGGAGAAACTGGGAGCTTGAAGCTATTGGTCAAAGTAAGAGTGTGCTTAGCTTCTTGCTAAGGAAGACGAGTTCACTAATCACCAAAAAAATAGAAAGAATGTTAGTAATATTTTGTGGACATTTAACATTTGGTGGCCAAATTCCCCTGTTTTATTAACACCCACCATATGTCTAGCTACTAGGAAGCATGGACACTGCCTAAACCCAGACCTTTTGTGACTTTCTTCCCATGTGGATTGGCTACAGTGGAGGGAATCTGCCTCACACTGTAGTTGGTAGAGTGTATTATGTAATTAACTAGGCAGGAGACAAGCCCAGAGTCCAGTTGGAGTCTTCTGGTCATAATGACATGTTTGTGGAGGAAGGACCTGGTTTTGCTCAGCTGTGACAGACAGAGATGAGTCTCACAGTGTTAATAAGGTCTTTAAAGCACTCAGGTAGTGGTGTGGGAGAATTGTTTGTATTCTGTCAATCATGTATTTTAATAAAACGCTGATTGGCCAGGCAGGAAGTATAGGTGGGTCAACCAGACAGGAAGTAGAGGCGGGGCAATGAGAATAGGATAAGGCTAGGGAGAAAGAAACTCCCTCGGCCACTCCTGCGCAGACCACCGAAGAGGCAGCATGTAACTTGCCCAGCTGAGAAAGGTACGGAGCCATTATGGCTAACATAGATAAGAATAATGGGTTAATATAAGTTATAAGAGTTTACAAGAAGCCTGACCTAATGGGCCAATCAGTTTATAACCTTATGGAGTTCTGTGTGTGATTCTCTTTGGGATTTGCCAGCTGTTGGGTACCAGGCGGGATCGGAAACCCCAACAAGCTGGCCCTCATGTTACATATGGCGCCCAGACGTGGATAACTGAATCCACAGAAAGCCTGAGAAAGCTTGGAAAAGAATAGAGTAAAGCATGGCTTCTCGGTGGCAGCAATTTCTCAGGTCTACTTTGCTTGCTAGAGGCAAGCAAGCGCTCTCATCTGAGAGAGGCTTCCTGACTCAGCTTTAGCTGCAAAACCTTGCAGCTCTTTAAAGAGGTCCTGCCACAAAACACTTAAATGTTGTTGATGACAAGCTGAACGCATTCTTTTCAGTTTTCAGCTGTAGCAGGAGAAAAGCTGTGCTGTTTTAAAATGCCGGCTATCTGGGCTGTCCTGCCAGAGCAAACTCTGACTCTTTCAGGCAGGCAGTCCGACTGAGTGTGGTCTGTGAGCAGAATGCTGCAGCTTGCTTGCTGGCAAGGACCTTGAAACGCCATAGAGTTGTGGCAGTGAACACAGCTCTGGCTGGTACCTCAGCCTTGAGGCTGAAAAGCTAAGGAATGAGCTGGATCTAGCCGTCAAAGCCACAGCTCTCCATATTGCTTAGTAAATTAAAGACTCATATGGTCAGAAAAAGAAAAATATACAGTAAAGAGAGATTCAAAGAGGAAGAAAACCTCTAAATGGTTTACAGTGTGTATATGCAGGCTAAAAGTTAAAGTTCTTAAAGTTAAAAGGAAAGAAAGAGAGTAGTTGGGTGTGGTGGTACACACCTTTAATCCCAATGCCTGGGAGGCAGAGGCATATTGACCTCTGTGACTTCAAGGGGTAGAGGTAGATTGACCTCTGTGACCTCAAGGTGTGGTAGTACACGCCTTTAATCCCAATGCCTGGGAGGCAGAGACAGAGCTCTGTGAGTTCAAGGTGTGGTAGCATACACCTTTAATCCCAGCACTGGGGAGGCAGAGACAGGAGGATCTCTGTGAGTTCAAAGACAGCCTGGTCTACAGTGTTATTCCAGGACAAAGATATACAAAGATCCTGTCTCAAAAAGTAAAAGTAAAAATAAAAGAAATAGAGGTTAAAATAAAGCCACATAAAGATGGAAAATGCACAGAGAATCTTCATACTGTATGCTATTATGCTCTCTTTAAATTGTTTGATTGCTGAGGAAGGAGCAACAACTGCTAAAAGACTTTTGTTTATAAATGCTGCTGAACTAACCCAAGATAGGAATTTTGAAAATACCTTGGCTTCAAAACTGAAGTCAAAAGGTATGTTACTTTGGAGAAGAGATTTTGCTTTTGTTTCCACAGAAAACGAGAGACTCTGGATTTATTCAGAGTTAAGAATAATCACCTTTGACCAAGGGAGGCCACCTGAAAAATCTCCGACAGGAATAAATGGCCCAGATGTCTGAGTTCTACATCGATAACAGATTCAAGACTGTCGCCTGAGATAATCGAGACCCACAGGATGCTCCAGACAGGACTTGATTATAACCCTAAATTTTCTTTAGGTCCTCATAAGATTATCAGCACCCCCAACCAGCAGGAAGTAGCCTGAAATACTACGCCCACATTCCCAACAAATGGACTATGGGTATTTTCCTTTGTTAAAAAAAAAAAAAAGAGGGAAATGGTGTGGGAGAATTGTTTGTATTCTGTCAATCATGTATTTTAATAAAACGCTGATTGGCCAGGCAGGAAGTATAGGTGGGTCAACCAGACAGGAAGTAGAGGCGGGGCAATGAGAATAGGATAAGGCTAGGGAGAAAGAAACTCCCTCGGCCACTCCTGCGCAGACCACCGAAGAGGCAGCATGTAACTTGCCCAGCTGAGAAAGGTACGGAGCCATTATGGCTAACATAGATAAGAATAATGGGTTAATATAAGTTATAAGAGTTTACAAGAAGCCTGACCTAATGGGCCAATCAGTTTATAACCTTATGGAGTTCTGTGTGTGATTCTCTTTGGGATTTGCCAGCTGTTGGGTACCAGGCGGGATCGGAAACCCCAACAAGCTGGCCCTCATGTTACAAGGTAGAAGGAAGCTCCTCCCCAGAAAAGCCTTGTGGGAAGTTCAGTCACCCCAAAGACTTCTGCCATCACGAAGGGTAAAGAGAAGTTACTGGCACTAAAGAGGAGACCACCAAAGGGGACCCGTGCCTATAATCCTAGAACTTGGGAGACTGAGAAAGACTGTGGGTCTGAGGTCAGCCTGAGCTACATAGCAAAACCATGTCTTATTAAAAATAAATAAATAACAATATTACCATAAAATAAAAAAACAATTCAAATAAATGTCTGAGTTCAATGAGGTTGCAGTGAAAAGGTTAGCTTGTAAAGGCTGTAACTCTCGGTGTGCAGGTGAGTGTCCCATGGGAAATACACAACCCAGGTCCACCCTCTTGGCTATGGAAGAGTTCCAAAGATTGGAAAGATCTGAGGTCCATGTTGAGATGAGACAAATAGAACCTAGATGAACACCAGGCTCATTAACCTCTGTTAGATTTTTCATAGGTGAACACTGCTCAGGCATTTGCACAGGCATTGCTATGTAGCAGTTGATGAACCTCTCTAGGAACCTAGGCACTGTGCCTTGTATTTGGGACACGGAGGCAAGTAGGCCATTTGTGCTCCATCTTTTGAGGTCATCCTGAGAAGTGAGCAAATAATCTCTCTGGCATTCTTGCTGTCTACAGGATACATGGCCATTGAGAATTCAAGCAGATACTTAAAACTGAATATTGTGGTTTTGACATGCACATAAAAACCTAAGGTGTCTGAAGGTGATACTGATTTTGATGAGAGGACTCAAGAAAACCACGTGATCCAGATACTTCCCAAGAGGCAAAGGAGGTAGAAATGGGGAGGGGACAGTAGGATAGCAGGCATGTTTAAATAATGGGGCAGAGATAGAATGGGGTAGTATTGTCAAGAGAACCGTAATATCATGGTATCTTGGGGGTTTGTAATTTTGGCCATACCTTCATAATTTCAAATTTGTCTTGAACCTGGTTTGTCCCATCTTCATAAAACAGTTGACCGTTAAAATTGCAGCCTTTCTTATTCTTACCTAGTGGGGTGAAGAAAGGCATCGATACGTGAGAAAGGTACTTCCTCTATGACATCTTCTGTATCAGCTGATTCAGCCCAAGGCCACATAGTTTGCTGATCAAGATGAAAGTGCTTGGCCTTTAGCCATGATCACTGCCAGGTCAGGGTCCCGGGGGATGTCTAGTCACCAGACAATTCTGCCTCCTGTGATGGGCAGCAATGCTCAGAAAGTGGAGCTCTTGTGGAATCACATTTTTTCTTGTTATGTGGTCATGCTCTTGGCTTTCAGTTCTTATGACTTTGTGTTCTTTCTCATTTGCTCTCTGTGCCTCTACTTATAGCTTTCTTTTTCCTTATTTCACCCAGCAGAAAATGAAAGATCTGAAGAAATTCAGTCACAAAGTATGTGTGCAGGGTAGGGGAACAAGTTCTGAAAGGAGCTGGAAACTGGGCATCCTGGTCTGGTTGTGCTTTGAGCTTTCTGGGATGCCAGTAGGAGAGGAGGAAAAATGGTATTTCAGTATCCTATCCCATGATAAAATTTGAGTACCGGGCCAAGACATGTTTCTTTGTGTCTAAATCATATTGTGTCTGATTTTATTTCAAATTCATTCTGTACACTATTTGCCCTAGGCACAGTACTCTGGGGAAGTGGAGGAGAGTTGTGGTATGGAACAGTGAAGTGTAGATTCTAAATAATACAGAGACGGCACAGAGTGCTGGCTTCCCAGGAAAGGGGAAAGAAGATGGAAAGGCAGTATCACAGTAAAAAAAATTAGATTTGCCTAGAATCCCTATCCTTTTTGGAGGGATGACCGTGACTGTCTGATTCTAGAGCCCGTGAGAGCCTGTCTGGTTATGGATTTTGATTCTTTCTACTTTACATAAACATCTAATCACCACTTCTCCTTCCCCGGCATTCTCATTCCTCTATGATCTCTTTGCTATTTCGTATCACAGGCTCCTCCTTCACTAGAACATATTCTGTCTCCCCAGAGGCTGTCCATCTTATTCACCTCCTAAAACATTTTACATCAGAGCATTTCTTAGTCAGCTCTGTTTCCTCTTTTTGTGTCAGACAAAAAAAAAACTGATTTGTTTCTTAACTTATTCACTATCCCTTAAGGTTCCTGCTCTTAGATGTGTTCCATTAGTGTATAATCAAATGCCATTTGAGATGTTAAAGGGAAAATCAGGATATTTTAACTCTCACCTAAGTAAAAGAAAACTTTTAGTCAAAACATAACTTTAAACATAATGTACTTGCAGTGTTTTTAAAAGTAAACTTTGGCATAAAACCCAGAGATGAAAACTTGCTTCACAGCCCATGTGTTTTATTCATAAAACCTTAATGACCTTGAACATGTGCATGTGTAGGAACACTTATTACAATGTACTTTAAAGTTGTTCTTGGTTGTATGATAAATGAATTATCAGCACATATATTTTTGATGCTATATCCTTGCAAATTTATTATTTTATTAATTTATTAATTATTGGTATTTTGAATTTTTGAATTTTCTTATATTTTTCATCTGATTGGAATTTAACAGGGTTTTTTTCTAGTTAATAAGTTTGGGGAGAATAGCAATGTAACAGTGCTGGATACAAAATGATTCCCTCAGACAGCACAACTAATAATTTTTAACAATATCCAAAAACATCACAGGGAAAGCTTGCAGCACGCTGGCTCCAGGGATCGACAGGCATGAAAGATTAATGTAATCTCGCATATAATGATGCGCATTCTTACACAACAAAATCCATCTGCAGTGCCATGTCAGGCAGCGGAAATCTTTGATGGGTGGATACAGCTGGGCTGCCTCTTCTGGCAGGGATGCCCCAGAAAATGTTAACTGCGCTGGTGGTGCTCGCTCCATCTGCAGCATGCCCACTCCTCCTGCCTTCACTGGCATTTTCAGCGCTGCATGGGATACCGGTGACTGTGGCAACCGAGATGCAGTGTGGCAGACGCGTTCCCTCTTTGGACCTGGGCTCTGGTCCTGGATGTTGGCCTTCCCCTGGGTTTGAGTTTCTTATCATCGGGTTGGCATTACTTTGTGTTTTCACATCCAGCTTCCTTGTTTTGTCTTGAGTCTAGCATCTCCAGATACATGTTCTTCTGGTATGTAAATCTTACACTAACCTTTCAACTAATTTATTCATGTAAGGTTGCCAAAGTGATTTAACATTGACTGTTCAATGCCAGCAAATATGCTGTATTTTCACAATACTCCTGTTCCCAAGCTTCGGATTGAAAGGAAATGTGTCTTATTTAGGGAAAACTAAACAGACAGGCACCAAGATAAATGCCCTAAACACTGTGTGTTGGGTATTCCTAAATGACTTATATGGTTACAACAACTACGTGGTCTTCTTTACATAAAGCTATAAAATATCGGATAACAAACATTTAATCTTCTTTCCTATGATTCAAATATTCAAGAATAAATGCTGTTTTCTTACCTGACCATATGTTTGGAACATAATATTTTGTCAAACCAAGCTTTAAAAATGTAGATTGTTATGTAAATGTTCATTTTTCTGTTCTGTATTTTTCTTTAATAGTAACAGAATATGAAGGGCATGCCCTGTCCCTGCTTGACAGATGTGAACTCCAGGGATTTGATGGGTAGGTTACATTATTAATCTTCACATACATAAAAGTTATGATAGTAAATTTTTCATAGCATTTAGTCACATATTTAGATCTTATAACTTTAAAGCATTATGGTGAATCAAGCTCTGTTTGTTCACACCCATGTGCTAATAATTAATGCTAATATATCATGGCCATCCATCTCTAAGGACATTGCGTAGAGATTTAGAAAGAGAAATGAAATTATAAATATTGAGAAACCACAGTGTACTACCCTATACTCAACCTGCATATATTTGCACTTAAAATCCTTAAGTGTTTTTTTAACTTAAGGCTTTTGTTCGGCTTTTACCGTGTCAAAATAAAGAAGAACATTGATGAAAGCTGCTCTACTTATCACATAGCATATCAATGCTGTGGTCTTCTTTTGCAGATTTACGGCAGCTCAGTAGCTACCCAATAGTGAATTTTGCTGTGACTGATTGCAGTAGATATTTTGTAACAACAGATCTATTTTCTGAATGAATAAAAGAAATAAATAAAATGCTGGTTTTAATTAACTCATAACTTATTGACTTTGGTGTCTACCTTATTTTGTTTTTCAGGTTTAACATTTTATTATGAATGATTTGTCACAAAGTTCTGTATTGCATATCAATCAAGACAACACTGTGTGGCTTTAGTTTTTATCACCAAGGATTTAAAGCAAGTTATTCTAACTCCCCTGCTAACTCTGATGGCCAGGCATTTAACTGGAAGGTGGATGCTTTTGTGAGCCTTGTGCAGCCCCCTGCTTTGCTTTCAAGTGTTTCTGTACAAAATTTCAGGTCTGGTGGAACTGTTAAGTCTCTGCTAAAGGGAAAACACCGCACCAGTTAACCTGGGAAACTGTGTTTGATTTGAGAGGGACCTCATGCTTAAAACAGAGCACCATTCCCATACCAGGGAAAGGTAAAGAACAGGTGTGCTGATAGCATCTTAAGATCCCCTATTCGCTGATCTCTTCTTCATCATCTTCAAAATCCTCTTCTGATGTGGGATACGCTTCTGTACGCTGCAAATATGCGTTGCTTTTATTGGTTGATGAATGAAGCTGTTGTGGCCAATAGCGGGGCAAAATAAAGATGGGCAGAAAGTCCAAACAGAGAGAAAGAAAGACGGTGGAGTTTGAAAGATGCTATGTAGCAGCCAAAGGAGTAAGATACCAGAACATTACCAGTAAGCCATAGCCACGTGACAATAGATTAATAAAAATGTGTTAGTTTGAGAGCACTAGTCAGTAATATGCCTGAGCCATTGGTGAAAACAACTATAATTAATATGAAGCCTCTGAGTGTTTGTTCAGGAACCAGCAGGCGGGACGGAAACCTCCATTTACACTCTGCCCTGTCTTTGACTGTGGCGTCTTTGTATTTCTGATGCTTGAACTCGCAACCTTCATGAACTCCATCTAGCCCATGCCCTCGTCTATGAACCAGTGTATGAAGGCCTTGTGGTGGAACATGGTCAAGACCTGCCTAGGATGCTCTTGAATAGCACATCTGAATGCACAGTGTTATTGCCAATGAAGGTGGAGGCCATCTTTAGGCCCCGGGACAGGATGTCACACAAGTTCACTTTGATGCTATTGGGAATCCATTCTACGAAGTAACTGCTATTTTTGTTTTGGATGCTGACTACCCAGGGCTGTGTGGGAGGCGAAACTGAGCATGAAGAAGTGTAGACACGGAAAGGGCGACGTGTTCACCACCAGCTCGCACCAGGTTGGTGTTGAGCTGTAAACACAGCTCTGTGACACTGCTCATGGTGCCAGAGACCAGCCAGGTGGCTGAGGGCCCCATAGTTGGGCGTGGTCAGCCTGAGCATGCGGAAGTAGATGTTTTAGACATTCACAACTGACATTCGAAATTTGTCTACAATGCTTTGCTGGAGTGTGACGAAATTGCTCACCAGCATTTGAACATTAGGAACAAGGCAATGAGATACAGAATGGATTTGCAAATGTAATGGATTAGCATATATGATAAAAACATATTACTTTGGGGAGGATGTTTATGCAAGACTTACTATGGGAGAGCTTTGAAAGATGGTATGTGGATGATTGCCCCACGGTAATGGGGAGGAGGCAAGAAAAGACCAGTGAACCATTGAAGTCTTGACAGGCATGCGATCTTCATTTTCCCCAAAATGAAAAGGAAGGTTTAATGCTCCTAAAGAAATATTAAGACACATGACGTACGGTATTGTGACCATCAAAGGTAGCCCTGAATTGCAGTGAAAAAGTAGTGCTGAGTGAGGCTAAAGATTTAGAAGGTAAAACATGATTAAACCAGAGGGGATACAAATGGGGCAGCAGATCTAGATGGCTATCATAAACAAGCATAGACGAACAAGAGGAAAAGTTGGGTAATTACTATAATTTCATACCTAGAAGTGAAAGGAAGTATAAATAGGCTACATTTGAAGAAATTATGTTGGAAGTGTACATATAAAAATATGATTGGCAAATTCATGCCAAATGATGAGTAACTTAATGTGGTCCAAAGTCCCACGCCACAGGTGTAAGAAAACCATGGCCTTACTCTAAGCCCTTGGACATTGGCTGTATAAAAGTTAGGATAACAGATGTGGATATAAAACCTGAACTTACTCACTGCTGGCGTGAGATGTTCTGCCGAGTGTGGTGTCTGCAGTTGCACCATTGTGGGGATGTAGAGGGCCTGTAGAGTAGGAAAACGACTGTTCAGATGCAGAGAAAGAGCTTCCCCTCTATCCAAACATATCAATTTTATTTGCTATGTAGAAATTATTTTGCAGTGTGATATTAAAAGATTCATAGAGCTTTTAGTTATTACACATGCTTAAACCAAATTGTCCTGTTGGGTGAACTAAGTAAGTCCCTTAATTTGTTCTAATCCTGTGGTATACTGATTTACATTGAGTGTATAATAATAATTTTAAATTTCTATTAGAAGTCACCTCTGTTCCAAATATTTTAAATAGCTCATTTATTTTGATGGGTTTAGCTTACCAAAAAAGAGCTGGTATGGTTGCAGCAATCACTTTAATTAAAAGGTAATTCTAATTCCCCTCAGAGATATGCAGACTGTGGTGAAAACAGCGGAAACATGATTTCAGTAAACACCTCAAAATACCAGTCTCTAACAAGAATTGTTCGGACAGGAAATGTCCCTCATCGAACCTGTGTGAAGAATGACCATAGGTATCTGCCTCTGCCCCCGTCTGTTCTGGATGAGTCCTCTCTGATGATGGTTATGCTAGGCTCCAGGCTACAAGTATGGCAGAGAATCATTAGGACTCATTTCAATGACTTTTATTTTTCTGGTTGTATTTGGCTCTATCCTAGGTCTCCAGGCTATTCAGACTCTGGTTCCTGGTCCTGTAGGGCAGTGTCAGGCAGGGACTTCCTCTCTGTATGCTGTGAATACCATCGGTGAATAAAGAAACTGCCTTGGCCTGTTGATAGGGCAGAATTTAGGTAGGTGGGGAAAACTAAACTGAATGCTAGGAGAAAAGAGGCAGAGTCAGAGAGAAGCCAAGTAGTCCTAGCAGACACAGACACCAGAACTTTACCCCGTAGGCCACAACCTTGTGGTGATACACAGTTTAATAGAGATGGGCTAGTTTAGGATATAAGAGTTAGCCAGAAATACACTTAAGCTATTGGCCAAACAGTATTGCAAATAATATGGTTTCAGTGTGACTATTTTGGGGCTGAGCAGCCAGGAATGAACAAGCAGCCTCCTCCAACATGGCATGACTGTCAATTTGGACAAAGTCATTGGTTGGCCACTTCCACAAGCTCTGTGCTACCTTTACCTCCACAGCCCATCTTGAGACCCACAGCAGAACTCTGAGAATCCTGCAGAAGAGAGAGGAAGGATTGTAGGAACCAGAGGGGTCAAGGGCACCCCAAGAAAACAACCCACAGGATTAACAAACCTGAGACTTCCAGAGACTGAAGCGACAATCAGGGAACTTGTATGGTTCTGACCTCTGTCCTCTGCATTAAATTATGTTGTGTAGCTTGGTGTTCTTGTGAGATTCCTAATATTGGGAGTAGGAGCTATTGCTGACTCTTTTTCATGCTTTGGGACTTGTATTCCTCCTGTCGGGTTTCCTTGTACTGTTTTGTACTTGTCTTAACTTGAGGGGAGGTACTTAGTCTTCTAGAAACTTTGTTACTGTTGTGTTTGGATGATATCCCTGGGAGGCCTGCTCTTTTCTAAAGGGAAAGGAAGAAGGGTGGATCTAGGGGAGAGGAAAACAGGGAGCAGACTTGGAGGAGAGGAGGGAGGGAAAACTGAGGTCCAGATGTAATAAATGAGAGAATAAAAAAAGGGGAACTGAGAGATGACTCAGGGTAAGAGCACTGGCTGCTCTTCCGAAGGATCGGGTTCAATTAAATGGAAATAATTTTGAAAATGTTTATACAAAAAATTTAAAGATGGTATGTGACCCAGGGATCACTTCCTTCAGGAGCTTCGTCTGTGGCATCACTGTTTGGCTGTGGTGGAGTTATTGATTGGAAGTGGTTAGTAAGTTATTCATGGCCTCTAGACGGGAGGTTGAGAAACTGCAATCCAAAAAAAGCTTCAGTACAGCTTAGTCAGCAACGTAAAACAGTTTGGTAGATGATGTTTAAGAAATAGTATTTCCTAAGATTTTAGAGTTTTTCAAAACGCGTTCCATATGCTTCTGTGAAGACACATTGTGACATATTTCGAAAGCCAAGAGAAACAGCATATCAACACTCAATGACAGCTGGTGTCCCACTGCAGCGTGTTCTAGCAAACACTGGAATCCATGGCTAAAAGTTGGGGGAGGCTAGGTTCTATGTTGCCCCTATTTACAGGATCTCATTAAAAAAAAAGTTATGTAAGGGCAAAAAAGAGACTTGAAGCCGTGGGCAGTTGCATTCACTATAGGATGAACACTGTTAAACCAACCTGTACTGTTTATGTTATTGTTAGTGTACCAATGCTTGATTTTCCTCTCTGTGTGTGTGTGTGTGTGTTTAATTTTGTGGGTTACATAGCAGCATTATTTTGTTCATAATACTATTAGATATATAAACAAAAAGTAGATTTTACATGACTAACACTGACATTTTTTCAGGTTGACTTTAATATTTGTTATAACAAGTAAGTATTTTTAAAGCCAAACCCTGACTCAAAAAAACAATCTGAAATTCAACATTTCAAAGATAATATTGGTTGTGATAGAAGATATGCAAGCAGTCCCTCAAAATCCTTTGTTATTCTTCTTTTAGAAACAAAGAAATGTACACCCTGATTCCACTTTTTTAGAAAGAGCCATTCTACTGAGGCCAGCGACAAGTTTACTCATCCTGAGAACAGCAAGACTTCCCAGATGCAAAGGGGCCTCTCAAGTAGATCTTCAGAGTAGAGTAACTTATGGCAAAAGGATGACGTTTTTCTTTCCCTGTAGTATCCCGTTCCATGGTGCTTGTATATTAAACACATGCGTTGGGTTTATGTCAGATACCTAGATGTAATCTGAGCAGTCTGGTTAGCCTGACTCTCCTCTTTGCTTTGGCAAAACACCTGGGCATTTTAAGAAATCAGCTTAAAGGATGGGTTTGATTGGGCTTACAGTTTGAAGGTGGTAGCATCTTCATGGTGGGAAGGCAGGGCAGCAAGGGTGTGAGGCTGCGGTTCACATTGTTTCCATAGTTACAAGCAGAGAAGGATGAATGCTGGTGCTCAGCCCACTTCTATTTGTATTCAGTCTGGGGCAACAGCCTTCGGATGGTGCTACCCACACCATCTTTGCTCCTTTTTAGAAATACATACTTGACCAGAAGTATATATCCATGGTGATCCGAAACCCAGTCAAGTTGACAGTGAGCGTTAACCAAGATCTAGTAGTTGTTGACATGAGTCAGTATATTTATTCTTTTTTTAATCTGTTAATTTCTGATACTTTATTTATTTCTATTGAGTTATATATTTATTTCTTTCTAACTCAATTTCATCTTGACTTTCCTGGTTCAAATTGATTTTCAAAGTAGTAAAGTTCTCATAAGGTTACAGTCTCTGGATTTCTTACATAAAAAAGGAAAATGTTAGAAAGTTCTGTTGAATGATAGTGTGGATACTTAAAGTGGATGACCACAGGAAATCTACTTAATCTCTCTAAACCTTGGCTTCCTGATCTGTGGACTGAGGCTCTCAATATCTAGTGTCTGCAGCTATCACTTAAAGAAGTTAACACCCAGAGAGTGTTGAGAACAGTGCTGGATGTATAGACAGTTATCTGATATTCACAGTGGTGCTTAATTCATTTACTCTGATATTGTTTGGATTCGTTTCAAAACAGTCCACTAACATCTGCATCATGACAGCATGTCACGGGTTATTTACTCATTTATTGTCTAGTGAAATACTCATGGAAATATCTTCTCTGACTCCTAACACACCTATGATGCTCTTACTTGTGGTCCTGGGTTGCCATCCTAAGCATCTAAGAATCAAACTCTTTCAAGCTAAATTATATCTTTTGAAAGGAAGAGTTTATATGGTCCTTTTAGATCACACGCAGCATGTACATACTCGTGGATAAGGATGAACAAAGTTCATAAGACACTAAGAAGAAATCTCATGGAAAATTTTGAAACCCAACAGATAAGAGTTCAAAAACTTGGGGTGACATGGTTTTGGATGTTAACAAACAAATGCTGATTAGATGTGAGTTGAAATGTTCACTGTTTAAAACCTTGTAACTCAAACTGTTTCGTCTATGGAGAACTATGGAGGGTCTGGTTTATAAAGTATTTGTGCCTGTGTAGTGCTGTGTCTTCTGAGCCATTGTCCCTTACTAAAGGCTTGAGGTTATTTTGAGTGATCCTATCCACTACACAGTCCCATATACTATGTAAGTAAGGTTAGAAAATGTTTTAAATTATAGATTTCATCAATATCAACTAATCGGCTTTCTTCTGCTTGATTCTGTGTTCCCAGGATTGTCTGTGTTGGTGGAGATGGATCTGTTAGTGAAGCCGCCCATGCCCTGCTCCTCCGAGCTCAGAAGGATGCTGGGGTGGAGATGGACCGCCTCCTGACTCCCACGGGAGCTCAGCTTCCACTTGGCCTAATACCAGCAGGCAAGGAGTAGCCACAGATTCATTAAATTGCTCCCCCTGGTTCGCTTTCTGTTTCTTGACTAAAACCAAGCTGGGGAGAAAAGGGCTTATTTCATCTTACAGCTAGTCTATGGCCCATCACTAGGGAAGCCAAGGCAAGGACCGAAGCAGAGACATGGAAGGATGCTGTCTACTAGCTTGTTCTCCATGACTCTTTCAGCTACCTTTACAACTGGGTACCAACGTTTTAGGACTGGCTCCAACCAAATTGTGTGGACTCTCCATATCATTAATGAAAATACCTCATGTCCCACAGACTTGCCTACAGGCTAATATGATGTGGAGGATCCTTCTTCCAAGACAATGCTAGCTTGTGTCATGTTGACAAAAACAAACCCAAACAATATTCTCTTCTGTAATTCCTTTTCCTATCTCCTAATGATACTCAAATGTACAGGCTTTTGAAGCAGCCTCACTAATCATCCAGCATTCCCACAAGCAAATGTAAAACTTGGGGTGAGACATTTAGACATTTAATCTTTTAGAGCCTCATTTTTTTTCTAATCTCTATTGGGGAATCATGCATAATATCCACTTGATTACAAGATTATTGTACTATGAAGTCTGAGGTGTTCAAAGGATATATAGACACTTAAGTAATTATCAGTGAAATTTTTATTTTGTTTAGAAAAAGCCTAATGACTCCCCAGAACCAGATAAAAGTTTCAAAATAGGGCTACTCTGCATACAGCGTTTACAGTGTTCTGTGGGATAAATGTGGAACTTGGATGACTCTAACTTCAATAGGAAACTTGCTTCTGCCTGAAAAGAGAACCCAGATCCTGGAGGGCAAACTCGTTGCAGCCCTCATCTCTTATCCCCGGCATATCCCTGGTACCTTAGCACAGGGAGTATGCAATAATGTTTATTAAGTTGTGTGAATACACAGAACACTTAAACTATAGGCTCCACCATAACAAAAGCAAAGGCAAACACTGGGAACGCTTGAGGCAAAGAAAGGAAGCCTTTGATGGGAGATGATAGTGTGCTAGCAGGCCAGGTGGTGGACACTCTGCATACATGCTGCAGAAAGGGGTCTGAGTTTGACCTGAGAAGCAGTAGAGAGTTGTGGTATGCTTCATATCAGGGAAACCATTCAGCAGAGCATAGTTCAAAAGGATTAATTTGGATGCAGGGTACAGAATTTCTTGTGGAGAAAGCAGAGGTCGAAGCAAGGGAAACAAGGCAAGACAATGCATGGTTAAGAAAAGAATATGCTGTAGAATCAAAACCCAGTGCATGGACTGGCTTTGTGGGAGCCTGGTTTGTTTGGATGCTCACCTTCCTAGACCTGGATGGAAGGGGGAGGAGCTTGGATTTCCCACGGGGCAGGGAACCTTGACTGCTCTTAGGACTGGAGAGGGAGGGGGGAGGAGGAGGGAAAATGGAGGTGGAGAAGAGGGGGAAATTTTTAATAAAGAAAAAAACAAAAAAAGAATATGCTGTTATGTACATAATTCACTCATTCCATTGAGCAATAATAGAGGGAATTTGCTAGTTTTCTCATTTTTAAAGGCTAGAGTTTCTATTGATGTGATAAAACACCATGACCAAAAGCTCGCTGAGGAGGAAATGCTCTATTTCAGCGTATAGCTTGGAGTCTGATATGAAAGGAAGTCGTGGCAGGAACTTGAGGCAGGAGCCTGGAGGCAGCAAATGAAGCAGAGGCCATGGAGGAATGCTGCAGCCTGGCTTGCTTTGTTATAGCCTCCAGCCCACCTGTCCAATGGTGACATTACATACGGTGAGCTGGCCTCTCTCACATTCATCAGCAATCAAGAAAATGGTCACAGCCCATTGTGGCTGGAGACTTTCAGTTGACGTTCCCTCTGCCCAAATGACTCTGGCTTCTGTCAAGCTGACAAAAAACTAACCAATAAAGAAATCATAGACAAAACCAGTAAAATACATTTCCTCTTATGAAAACAAAAAGTGTGTGTGGTTAAAACAAAATTCAGCTTTCTATGTAATAACTATATCCATGCCAAAAATTTAGAAGTACTGTAGTTCTACTTATGTGTTTAATATGTCAGTTGTTCCCTAAGGAATTAGCTTTAGGGTTTTATTATTGTAAAGCACATTTGTGATTTTGCAAGTCTATGTTATTCAGTAGAGACCTATAGAAATATCATTTTAAAAAACCAGAACAGATCCAAATGCCTTTGTATAGTATAAAGTTTTTCACAAAGTCCATAATTTAAAGAGGGAGAGAGGCTCCAACACATCCTGACAGTTTAGAGCACTAAGAAAATGAATAATGGTCTCAAAGAAGATAATAAAGCAGCCTTGGCTGAAAGGGAGGGAGATGCGATTGGGGCCATTGTTTCATGCCGTCTTACTTTGACCCTTCAGTGTCGTGTTAGCCATTCTGCCTGGCGCTGGTGGGCTCTTCTAGCAGTCTGTGTGCCCAGGATGCTGTTCTTCTCATTAGCACTTGACTCTCTCAGGCCGTCCACTAACCACGGCGGCTCAGGAATGCAAAGGGCAGCTTCTCAGAGGTGTGCACTTGACATGGAGGGGAGCTGGTTATAAAAATTGGTCATTATCTTTATGTCTATCCTATGTAACCAATTTTTACAAATGCATAATGTTGAGGCATTGGGGATTTCTCCCTGCTTAATTTCAAAGCCTATTTACGATTTGAAAACAGCCTGTTTTTCAGTGGCTTTTCCCAGGAATGGCATTGTGATCTTTTTGTTTTGAAGATACAGCAGGCTGCCGAACTCTGGCAGTTGACTAGGAGTTATGGCTTGCTAATTCTGTATAATAGAAAGGGAGAGTCATGTACGGGTTATTTAATACGAGGATGCTATGCCTAGTCAGGGCTTTTGATGGAGAGTGGGAACAAGAGCTAGGCAGGAAGATTCCAAGCTGCCCATGAGGAGACAGTCTGCCTTTGAAGCCATTTGCCTCCTGGAGAGAGACACCCAGAGGGAGAGTGTTTAGTAAATTACTCCACTGAGCCAACAGACTAAGCCGCTGAATTATCTGCAGACTCAAATGTATCCGATGTGGGAAAGCCTGTATTTGAACTGCTGGCTATTAGGAACTGTGTTTGTTGCTATGGGGACTGGTGCCAAAGAACTATCCAGACAGAGTCTGATTAGAAGGGGGTGGGGGACAGCGAGAGAAGCCGGAGAGGACATAAAAATAAAGAAGCAATCCAGTTGTTGTAAGACAAGACTTAATCCACACACTGATGGCTCTGAATCATAGATTCCTATAGAGTTTGCATAAATAAATTTCAAGCTTTCCAATTAATTTGGGGAGAATCAAATATTGCCGAGGGACTGTTAATTTCTAGATTTAAGGCAAAGAACCGATGTGTAGGTGCTGCTTTCATGAGACTTTTAGATATGCTTGACTAGGAAGTCATTACATCACATTTATCTGCTTGGACGTAGGAGACATTAACAGCCTTATGAATATTCATGCTGTCTGGTTAATTAAGTTAATTGTTCTGCAGAAGTGCTTTCACTTCAAGGACAATTTTTTTCATTTATTTATTTATTCATTCGTTCATTTATTTTTTCTGTGGGTGCCGCCTAGTACTTTATCAGTCAGGGTTTCACTTTCTCTTTCAAGACCTGCTCCCCCCCACCTCACCCCAGATCTTTTTGAGCACATTTCAGCAGGTGTGGGGGAGGGGCTGGTGGGCAAAGTTGCTGGTAATGTTCAGAAAAAATAACGTTTCCTGCTAATTAAAATGTTTACCGTCTGCTATTTATGTGAACAGTGCAGTGTTCTTTACTGCCAACATCTTTTCAAATAGTCTACAATTTCCTGGAGGGGAATAATTCTATCTGTAAATTTTTTAGCATCAAGTGCACTTCCTCATGGACTTCTGTGTTTTCTTCAGCATGCTAAAGAAAGTCACATTCAAAGATTAAGGTAATGCCTTGAGGAGTAGATGATGAGTGATGTGGTCTTGCCTCCTATGACAACTCAACCGCGTTGGAGGATGGTTGGACCACTCGACAGGTCAGGGAGCAAACTGATTCCTAGCACTTCAAAAGGATACTGCCAGAGGATTCATCATGCCTCAAGCTCATAGGGAGCTGTCTTCCCTTTCAGGAGCTGTGATTCACGTCCTTAGCTCTTGTGTGCCGCAGAATTCCGTTAAGTATCTTAAGGCCTTCCTGGATGATAGCTGTTACAGTCCTCTTCAACCTCAGGAATGGCAGAAAGGATGTCACGCAATAGTGCCAACGTTAATACTAAAGACCCCTGTCTAACTGTGTCTTCTCTCTAGAGCCTTTATTGTAAATCTGATGCAGCAAAAAACCAACAATTTTTCCCCTTCTGAATAATTGATTCATCATGAATCATGTGAATAATACCCAGGCAGTAAGCTCCAAAAGTTCATGGGAAGTTCTTACCAAAGATCTCCCGAGTAAACGTTTCTAGACTACTTGTTTGCAGACCAAGAGTACAAAAATCACGGTGAGCATTTGTTAAAACACTTATCTGGTCAATTCACACCACAGGTAGGGGGTGAAATCTAGGAACCAGGTGATGTTGCTACTGCTTCTTCATAGACTACACCTCTAGAAAATTCACCTGGGCATCTTAAAAACTGCAGACTGACTCATATCTAAAGTGGGGCCTGAGAAACACATTTTTAAAGTTAGTTTATTTCTAGCATAGTTGATTTAAATGACTTTTCTCCACTTATTTTTAAATTGACTAAAAGCTGAGAGAGAGAGAGAGAGAGACCTTGGAACACACAGCTCTAAATGGGATTATCTCCATCAAATTCCTCCCCTCAGAGTTCAGGAAACCCCATGGAAGATGAAACAAAGAGAGTATAAGAACCAGAGAGGATGGAGGAAACCAGGAGAACAAGGCACACAAAACCAACTGAGCAAGGCTCATCAGAACTCAGAGACTGAAGTTAGCAAGCATGCCCGAAGCTCGGGAACTGGGTTCTAGCGCACAGAGCGCAGACACAGGGGAACGGCGCACGGCAGAGCACAGCATCTAGTAAAGGAGTCATCTCCTTTGCCAGCTAAAGGCAGAAGGGGCAAGAGGGGAGGGCATCTTTCCCTCCTTCACATGATGGAGGCAATACCGGCTATGCCCCTCTCAGACCCCTGTTTACTCTGCAGTGCTGCCTATGCGAGGCAGGGGGCCCATTCTCGGGAGTGGTGCAGCTGGTGAGGGACTGGGTCAGGTGTCAGAGGGGCAAGGGGAGGAGTTTTTCCTAACTTTTAAATCATTTAGAAATTTGATAGTTCTGCAAACATTTGACATGTATCTGTGCTGTGAATGGAAAGCTGTATTTATAATTATTTTAATCAACTTTCCGTCATAAAGTTCCATTAATTTTCATCTGACTAGTACATGGTTGTGGCTATGTGTAATAAGAGCACACGTTAATTTAAAACACAGACTCTACTGATGATACGTGTTTTAAAACTGTTTTGGCAGGATCTACGAATGTATTGGCACATTCTCTTTGTGGAATTCCTCACGTGGTGACTGCAACTATGCACATTATAATGGGTAAGAATTCTAGAGAGGGCCGGGTGGAATAAGGACGCTTTTATTCCTATAAGTTAGCTGTGCTCTGTCAGTCTTATCCAGGAATGGTAAGTTCTCTGTCTCTGAGCATAGAAATGTTTGTCTAAATCTCAAAGGCGAGGAGTCGTCTAGTTAAATTGCCTTTCATTTCAACTACATGCTTTGAAAAGAGCAATAAGTGAAGTTTATTACTATTATCTCGATGGCAAAGATATTGTAATAATGCTCAAAAAATCAGTTTTAAAACACCATGGAGAAAGTCCACGCACACCGTTTTCGTATATAATCTGCACTATTGTTTGACTGATCCAAGACTTCAGGACGAAGAGCATGTTATCTCAGGAAAACTACCATGGCGTACCTGCAGGGCATAAGTTATCCCGATAAATGCAATGCAAAGCTAATATTAACTCTGTCTTCCTGGTGCGTCTGCTTCACCCTCTAACTTTGGGGGAAATAGATGAGATTTACTGCTTTGGGTTTGTTTTCTCATCACCTGGAAAAGTTGAAAGTGGAATTCACAGTTGTTATAGTAGAGATAGGTAGATGAAGGAGAGCAAGCATAAGTAGCTATGAATAAGGTACCTGGCATAATTCCTTAAGTAAATAAACATTCTCTCTGACATCTGCTGTCTCAACCACTCCCTGGTGGCCTGCATACACCTTTCAAGGTCACATACAGTCAGTAGACGTCTGCACCTTCAGCTCTGCTGGCAAGCTTCTTCGCTTTGGGTTCTCAGCCATGTTTGGCTTTGGTGGAAGGACTTTGGCTCTGGCAGAGAAATACCGATGGATGTCCCCTAGTCAGCGGAGAGAGTTTGCTGTACTCAAAACCTTGGCCAAGCTTCAGTAAGTACTTTCCTTATGACAAAAATTCTATATCCCTACGTTTATAGCTATTAATCATGAATTTCATTATCTAGGCCAGAGGATTGCAAAGTATCATTTTTACCAGCTGGATGCTCTCAGGATGAACAAGAAAGGTAAATAAAAGCTCGGTGTAATATCTTTACTCATCTCTATTTTTAGTAAAATATGTGCACATGATTTGGCTGTATGTACCTCTGGCAATCATTCCACGCCACGGGGTCTGCATCACCACCCACCTGGTATGGACCACGACTCCATACCTTCCACGAGCTGGATAAAGTCCTAGGGGTTAAACACAAGACGCACACACACACACACACACACACAGATAGTTTGAGTCATCCTCAAGAGGAGAATGCTCGTTTATTCAAACTTAATCCGGGGTTAAAATACCCTTTGGTCCCAGTAACGGAAACCCCTCCCAGCCAGAGGTGGATGGGGAAGCTGGCACCGAGTGAGCTTCTCCGCAGGCAGGTGGACGAGGGTTGTAGGGCAGTGTCAGACAGGTGAGAGAGGTACCTTGGCGCCTGGGCTCTCCCAGGCAGGTTGAGAAATTACCATTTTAAAGTGATATAGAACCCTAGGCTATTATACCAGGCTAGAGCAGAGCAAGCACGGAACTTAGCAGGAAGCTTTAGCTGGTTGCCAAAACAGTCCTTGATTTGCATCCCAGAGAGCAAGGGAAGGCCCGGGCCTTACATGTGCCTGTATGCCTGTATGCACCATATACATGTCTGGTACCCATGGAGACCAGAAGGGGGTGTCAGATCCCCTGAAACCAGAGTTACAGATAATTGTGAGTGGCCATGTGGTGCCAGGACAGAATCTGTGCCTTCTGCATGAACAGCCAGTGTTCTGAACCCCTGAGTCGCTTTATTTCTCTTCGAAGAATGAACTACAGTGGCATAGGTAGCTTATCAGACTTGGGCTTTTGGGCTCTTTTCTCAAATACTAATAAAGAGTGTAGAATCATACACTCCTCTATCTTCTAGTAAACATGGAGTTTACCTCCTGTCTTCAGAAGTAACCATTCCTCCAGACTGACAGTCAGATAATCAGTCATCCACTGACTTACCCATCTGACACTTGAGTGCCCAACCATGACCCATACTTTGAGTACAACCATGAGCCTCAAACACACAGTTTTGGTCCCTATAAGAATTTTTGGAGTAGCATGGAATTTAAATGTTAAAGCAGCAGTGAGGAAGAGTTCCAGCTGTTAAGAAATGGAAATTGCTCCTTGTAATACATTTAGTGATAGTTTACAAAGGAATGTTTTGTGCAAAATTATACATGTTCTCTAGTCTCCTCGTGTTTAGTAGATGCTGGCTTTACATAGGTGTGACATGTTTTTGTTCTTGTTACTTATAGAAATGCACAGCAATCTCCAGAGTCTGGTGAGTCAGCAAGAATGTGCTGGAAGCCCTACCCCAGCCCTAGTGACTGGGGAGAGAAAGTAACCAGCCACTTCCGATTTCTTTAGAAAGTGCTGGTGAATGGCAAACCATCCAAGGGCAGTTTTTGAATATCAGCATCATGGCAATCCCCTGTCTGTGTTCAGTGGCACCCAGGGGCTTTGCCCCCAACACCAGGCAAGTATTTCAAGGATGATTAATGCTTACATCTTATAACTAATTACCTCTCTGGTAGTGCTTGAACTATTAACTTTGGTCATGCTATCTAGACAGGTGTTAAGCATATAGTCTCTGATAAAAGCACAGAGAATAAATGTCAGTGAATGGAGTGCTCAGCTGTAAACGAGACATCCATATCATCCTTCTGACCCTTGCCAAAGCTCAAGGACCATTACAGAACAGGGGTGGAAAGACTGTGAGAGCCAGAGGTCAGAGGGAGACTGTAGAGAAAGCGTCTTCTGGGCAGGAGCACTGATGCATAAGATCTGTATAAGATCCAGCTGGTAGTCATTAGCCCATGCAGGGAGGGGCTCCTGATGAGGGGAGGAACTGTTGATGGCTTCTGGGAGGAGGGAGCGTCAGTTTTCTCTATGGTCATGGCCCCACACTCATGAGCTGGGCAACACAAACTAGACTCAGTTTGTTGTTAGAAGATGAAGGATGATGTGAAGTTTTGTGAGACTGTAAGGAGTGGATCTGGGAGGAATTAGGGGAAGAAATCAGGGTTAATAATCAAAGTACATTATAGGAAGTCCTCAAAGAATTAATAAAGTATTGAGTTTTTTTTAAAAGAATGAGAACTATAACATGAAAAGGTAGTTTATCTATGTATGATATTTAATCTTCCTAAAGGATCTCCCCACAGAACAGATTGTGAACAGTTTTTGAGGTGTAAAAACTGTCCTGTCATCACTGGCGTTCTGCTCACCCTCTAGCTAAAGCATTCCTCGGGTCTCTGTGACATCACTGTGTGTGTGCCTCCTTTGTTTGCTTTCACTTCACTCCTTGAGGATCTGATACAAATGCTGATGTTTCTTGTGAATGTCTCTGCTCTCCAATTCTAATACAGGCGTATCCTTAGCATGAGAGTTGGAGACAGCCGAGTCGTTATGAACATGCACTCCTCTGGCGTAGGGCTGGCTTAGGTCGATGCTGTCTCAGTCAGAAAGGCAGTTTGGTTCGCTTCATGTGAACAGGGTGCATAGGGGTCTCTTGGCTACATTTCAGTGACATAAGCAGTGAGGCATTTGATATCCTCACAGAATTAGAGGCATTCTTTGCTTTGCACATTTTTTAAGCAAATGTCCATTTTGAATCTAAAAGTAGTTCTCTTCCAAACACAAACAGGTAGAACAATAAGAAAGGATGGTTTTCTATAAAAATCACACAACTAAGAAAAATGACCTAGAAAGGCAATGCCATGAGCATTCTGCTGCTGTTTTCAGAGGAAAGAGACAGCAAGGCGGATAGTAGGAGTACTGGACCCTACTTAACTCCAGCAGTTAAAAGCTTTGCTTTTAGCAATTCTTTTGATTGCCACTGTGTGCCTCCCATTGGGAATGGTCCATCCTTACATAGAATGATTAAACAATGAAGTGACTTCTGAGGTTCTTCACAGCTCTATCTGAGCCTCCATATACTTAATGGTTTTTTTGTAATGTTATTGTTATTCTTGGGACAAATTTGTGTTTGCACTGAAATCAAGCATGAAACTGTTTGCAAGTATTTGAAGTATATCTTCAAAATGCCTTCTAAAGCTAATGCATTCGTGGGTGACTGTGTTGGCACCAGACCACACCATAGGATTTCTAGTCTCTCTTATTGGGTGGAAGATTATAGGCAAGATTAAAATGCTCCGTCATCTAATTGAACATATGCGGTAGCTGTTGTTCCCCCATCTCCTCTACCCAGGGCACTGTGGTCTATTTTGTTTTCTATGTCACATAGACCTTTTGCCCATAAATAAACGTTTTAACCACAGTTTGGATTTTAGAAGAACATCTACCTACAGGTTATCTCAAATCACTTGTGAATGCACAGCATGCTGCAATACACCTTTTAAAAAGCACACAAAGCTTCCTGTTTAGAATTCTTAAATAATTATAGTTATGGTGGATTTAATATTACTTCTGGATGTGACTAGGTGTGTGAAGGTTTGATTTTCAAAGAGCCCTGCAGGCAGGTTTTGCTGAGAAGAAATCCCAGGGATTAATAAAAGTAATTTGGAATGATCTCTCACTTCAACAAGAGCACAGCAAAATGTGGTTTAAAAATTTTAGGACAGTTCAACATGGTGATTTGTTGATATTGGTCAGTATCATCTAGTGAGCACATTTGTTAGCCAAAATGATACAGGGTGGTTTTAGATATTGCCCGCTGATAAACTTCTTGGTTCTCAAGTGCAAGTGTTCAATTTCAGGTTAAACAATGGCAGCATGGCTCTCATAGTTGTACGGAACACCACTCGACAAGAGTTTGTAAAGCACCTGAAAAGGTACTCCAGCATAAAGAATCAGGTATGGCCATCTCTTTCTGTTGTTTCTTTGCAAAGTTAATCACAGAGAGCAGTCGCTTCAGATATCATCACAAACTATTTTCATCTGCCTACATTAATCTTTTTTTCCCAGCCTTTCATTCAAAACTTGAAATGTGTACGCCAGCATTGACATGCATTTGCTTCTTCTGACATATGGTTATACTTCTTTTCCCTTGTGCCAAGGAAAACCAAAATTCTAGTATTACATTGAAAAGCAAAGAAAGTGAGGGGTACAGTTGCACACACACACAAGCTGTTCTTTAGGGTGAAAAGTAGTAAAATCCGAGAGCTTTGGCTTTTTGGTTTCACAACACCAGATTCTAAAGTTGGGATGTGTAGGTTTTGTGGGCGCTTGCTGACAACTGGCTTCATATTCATGGCTTACAATAGGTTTGCAGATAACGTGCTTACCCATTTTATAGATGTTATTCAAAACGCGTGAAGAGAGATTTCCACTTACATGGTTAGACTAAAAGAGAAACAGTACCTATGATGAGCTACATTCTCGGACTCACACTATGCCCCGCCTGTTAGTCTTGAAGTACATAGGGGTGGTTATAAAACCCAGTAGTTTGATACATTCTTAAGGATGTAAATGGTGCTTGGATATAGTTAGGAGGGGACCAATGGCAGAAGGAGGCAGTAAATCTAGCTAACCATAAGAGGCTGATGGTTTCTCTCTCTCTCACTCACACACACACACACACACACACACACACACACACACACACACACACAGAGAGAGAGAGAGAGAGAGAGAGAGAGACTCAGTGTCTGTATCTGCCTGTGGACACAACAAGAGGGTGTTGAATTTTCCTGAGCGGCAGTCACAGATGGTTGAGCTGTCTGCCATTTGTACTGGGAACCAAACCTGGGTCCTCTGGAAGAGCAGCAAGCTCTCTTAACTGAGCCCTCTTCTCCAGCCCCCCCAGCTCAATAACACACTACAATAAATAATTACATTCACATAGTATTTAAAATCATATTTAATTCACATAGGGATGTCTATAAATTATAAACAAATGTAGAAATATGAATAGCATGTAATGCATTCTTTAAAGACTTTTCCGTGTAAGAAAGACAGCATATGTGTTAGTTACAGTAGGTCTCTTTGCTGTGGGATGAATCAGCAGCAGGCTGGTGTGTGGGAAGGAGAAAAATTCTACACTGTCTCAGCATTGCATCCTCTGAGCCACGTTTTCATGGTAGGAATGTCAATGTTTGTGAACAACTGTAGAACAGACTGAAGGTCACCTCACAGCTTTTATAGTAACTCCCAACTCAGGAAAATGGAGGGTAAAACTAACCTTCAGGGTCCCTTCAACTGCACTCTCTTCTTGGCTCTTCCCTTGCCCCACATTTCTTGGTTTTCATAGCCTCCATTGGCAAATGATTTTAGAACTTCTAAATGAACTTTACTTCTGAGGACCCCATCTCCTGGGTGATCTCTTTGTTCCCTTTATGTCAATTGCATGCTCTCTAAGTGCTCAGTCCTCAAGGGTCTGAGCCTGTCTTCCGATCTGCAGGGCCACTGTGCTTCTCCCGGGTTGTAAGGTGTATAAGGCCCCCTCCCTGCCTCCCAGGCCCACAGACCACAGCAGACCTTGATTCTTCCCCTTCTGTACTCTCTCCTCACACTGCAGCTCTCTGAAAACCCCTCCCGATCTCACAACTTTACCCTGACTGCTTCTGTTGGTTCTCAGTTTTATATTTGTCTTCTTAATTGAAACCTTACTCCTTTTCACTTAGAATGGCCTCTTGTATATCTTCTGCGTCTTTGTCTTGTCTTTCATAATTCCTCCTTAAGAAGTTTTCCTAAAATAGCTGATTTTTCTCCTCTGCTTAACTCTTCAACAGGGACAGTTAAAGGAGACTACAATTTTACTTCCTGGCTGCCAAGGCCCAAATAATCACACAGAACTGTTAATTATAATACTGCTTGGCCAACAGCTCAGACATATTTCTTGCTAGCTCATACATTTTAAATGAACCCATTTCTATTTCATATTTTACCATGAGGCTGTGGCCTACTGGTAAAGCTTTAACGTCTCTCTCCTTCAGAAGCTACAAGGCATCTCCTTGACCCCACTCTTTCTCCCTGTATTCAATTTAATTCATCCACCCAGCTCTATTCTGCCCTGCCATAGGCCAAAATAGCTTCTTTATTAACCAATGGTAATAAAATATACTCACAGCATACATAGGGGAATTCCCACATCATCTCCCCCTTTCTGTCTGATAAAAAGGAAGGTTTTAATTTTAACATAGTAAAATTACATATAACAAAACAGGTATCAAGCAATAATTATAGTTACAATATTTATATCTAATTTATATTTTATCATAATTGTAACTATCTAGTTTTCAACTCCATAAAAGACCTGAGAAGGATATACTATTACCTAAGTAAACAGGAAGTACATGGTAAGCAACTTTCAAAGTTCTAGAATTGACAGAGACATCTTACTGCCTGGACAGTCCCCCGAAGTTCTTCTGTATCATTAGGACATCCATCTTCTGCCTATAGGCCCATAGTATCTGGCCCACTGTTCAGTGAAGCAGGAAAAGTGAGGATCTGTTCTGCCATGTACTGGCAAAGTCCATCAGTTGCTTTCTTCTGTGTTCTGCAGAATGTCTGGCAGTTTCCTCTGTGAAGCAGGAACCCTCAAGGACAATCCCGTCTTTTGGAAAATTTAGCAGTCACTTTTCTGTGGGCCCTGCAAGTCCAGTTCAGCATACTATCAAGCAGTTCAGACAAGAGCAGTTTCTTGCCCAAATGGCTAGTAAACTCCAATAAGGAGGCTCTTAGATGACTATCATCCTCTTGAAGTAGACTGGTGTTGCCAGAAGCAGACATGTCTCACTGTCTTGAAAAGTCTAAGTTCTTAAAACATTTTAAATGCCATATTCTGTAGGTTTTTGAAATGTTGAAGACTATCTATCTAACTAAAATATATCTCTGTATATCTAGAGAACCTAGCTAACATGAATACAACTTTGGCTACTATAAATGACTATTAACCTATATTTTTTAATTACACACTAAATTTTAAATGAGCTGTATAAACATACATTTAAAAAGAGTAGAAATATATTATATATATATAAATATACATATATATAACAAAATTGAGCTTCAATTTGTATCAATAAACCAAGATCCATACCAATGTAAAGCATTCATTTCTATATCCCTTTTTAAATTAAACCAACATTTATAAACAATCATTTTGGGAATTTGGGTGTAGTTTTCTCCAAACTGATTTCTGCTGTTTTTTGGGTGAAGTATTTTTAGGATTCATGAAGACCTTTCAGGAGCCTTGCTATATCCAAACACATTAGTATGGAAAAAATCCACAGGTTCTGATCCTCCAAGAAACAAAACCAGGACCTCTTTTCCAAAGTAATATAGTCTAAGACTCAACTTTTGAAGTTAAGATACCTTTAGGATATATATGTAGGTTTAACTTAGCAGCCCTCAGAATCAGATGTCTCTCTGAAGTCAAAAAATTCAAAGAAAAAAAAAACAATAATATACAAAATCCAGATTCTCTGTATTTTCCATCTTTATGTGGCTTATTATTTTTTACTCTTTACAGCTCAGATGCATTCCTAGCTAGCTCTTATGTCTTAAACGAACCCATTTCTATAATTTTATATTTTACCATGAGGCTGTAGCCTACCAGTAAGGCTTTGACATCTGTCTCCTTTGGCAGCTACATGGCATTTCTCTGACTCCACTTTCTTTCCCCTGGCATTCAGTTTCTGCCCTGCTATAGGCCAAAATCAGCTTCTTTATTAACAAATGGTAATAACACATTCACAGCATACTGAGAGGAATCCCATATCAAAGGATAGCCTATATTTCCTCATCATGAATTACATGAGCCTTGATAAACTATTTCTCACACTTCCAGGGCTAAGACTATTAGCGGGCTTAATTTTTCACGAGGGCATTGTCTCTTTGGAGCATAGTACTTGAGAACTCTAACTGTATTTTCATGTGGCTGTCC
Organism: Myodes glareolus; assembly: GCF_982192425.1. NCBI lineage: Eukaryota > Metazoa > Chordata > Mammalia > Rodentia > Cricetidae > Myodes > Myodes glareolus. The sequence continues at coordinate 59,868,995 of NC_142046.1, read as the reverse complement.
CTTGGGACATATGAATCCCTAGTATTTTTTCAATTAATTCAAATTTCCACCACTCACAAAGACACAAGTCATGCCAGATTAGGCTCTGCCACATAGATCTGTGCTTAATGTAATTGTGTCTTTAGAAACCTTATCTTCAAAAACTGTTATGTTCTGAAAGATACTCAATTTAGGACTTCAGCATATTAATTCTTAACCTGGGGACACAATTTATGCCAAATCTTTTTGTAAATGCGTTCTTTGAAGTAATTAAGATAACCAAATAAATTTTATTGGGGATACAGTTACTAATCAATAATCATCTCAGATTTTAGATTTTAGAACAATGGCTTGGAAATTATCTCTTAAACATAGTACCCTTCCCCCTTCTGCATATAAACCTCAATGAAGCAAAACATTCTATAAGTTGATTAAAACAAATTAATAGTATTTTTCCCCAAACCCATGTTTACACACAAAGAGCGAAGATTCAGGAGATATCATAGCTTAAACTGTACAATAAACCAAGTTACCAAGTGAAATCCATGGTCACCTCAGCTCCAAGCAACCCTTATAGCCTGGATCTTGGTGAGACTACTCGCACCATGACTCTATTAGATCTTCTGCATTGGGGATAAAGCTTTCAATGCCTGCCTCGTGCCTGAAGGAGCTGCTGTGCAATCATTCATTTTGATGACTATGCATTGCCATGAGTTACCAAGAACTGACTGTGAAGGGACCAAGTCACCTCTATTATCTACCTAGATATTCATGTCCTACCCTTGTTGTCTTCGCGCCTCATCCTGTTCAGAAGAAGGTTTTGTACACATAATTGAGGATTCTTTGTTTCCCCAACCCCTGATAACTTTCTTTAGCAATGAACAAAAAACACAACTTGAACATTACCCAGTGGCATTCTAGAACAGTTAATCACAACTGTCTTAGCTTTGTGTCCATTTGCTAAATTTGGCAGATGAACACCTGGGAATTCATATTTGATTGCCTTTTTCCTTTCTCTTATGTACTTTTTATAAGTTTAGATTTAGGTTCTTCTGAATTAAATTCCAAGTGTGAAACTTAGTACATCAGGTAAACAAGGTAAAAATGAAGTCCATGGGATCAACAGAAAAGCCTATCATTAAATCAAAATTACAGCATCAATATTGTTGGAAGTCACAACAATATTCACAAGTATGAACGGTCTGTCACAGAGCAATGCCTATCACGTCTGGAAAGTTTCTGGAATAGAGGGTTCCCCCCCCAAAACCTGGGGTAATTTGGTCAGAGTTTCCAAATGATAAAAATGTTAGTATGATGGCGAACCTTATTTGTCATGGGGGGCACAACGAAGCACCGCTATTATTTCAATTCCTTCTATTTAGTTCAATTTTCCTTTTGTGGAGACTTACACCATTGAAGAAGTGAAAATTCACCCAAAGAGTCATAGCAGTGGAGACAGTCAGCAGGAGGAGGGTGGGGACCAAGCAACTCTTCCAGAAAACACTTTTCCTTGGAATGTAGACGGTGACTTAATGGAAGCTGCCTCCGAGGTCCACATTAGGTAAGCCCGACTGTTTCACTGTCTCTGGGTGGCATAGCAGCAGATGTAACACTAGTAACAGAAGATGGGGATTCTTCCTCCTAACTGCCCAAATAGGAGATTACAAACTAGTAAATTAGCAAACTGTAATACAAATAGGCGTATTTTGTACCGGCATTGCAAATCGCTATTTTGCATGAGCTATACAAATAATTTGCTTACAGTTTGCATTGCTTATTTTGGAGGGTAGTCTTTAAGCCTTTTGAAAATAATGCAGTTCCATAGTTTCTAGCCCCCTTCTCCAAAGTGGGCTGTAATACTATAATACTGTTGATTGTTGCTTTTTAATCAAGTCCTTCTTTTTTTATTCAAGTCAGCTTATAAAGTAATGGAGGCTTTTGTCAAGCTTGGCAAAGCTTTAGCCTCATTGTACATATTGACAAGAGTGAGGGCTGGGTAGGAACCCACACTCTTTCCTATCAAGCCTTATAGCTTTTAGCAGGCTGACGTGTAGGGGGCACCCTCAGACTGGGTGTTCTCAGACAACTGGCTCATCACAGAAGTACTGGAGAACATCAGCCAGGCAGGAACGGTGATCAGGAAGGTTCTGGAATGGTCGCAGATGATGGAGCTGTGGTCCTGCTATGAATGCACGCCTTTGTGGTGTCCACCTGTGCTCTGTGTAACACACACGGGAGGTGTGGAAAGTAACAGCGGCAGGTAAAATAATCAATTTTATGTTTTACAGACTGCACCCAGGACTGATCAGGCTTTATGGAGGAAGCCTGGAAGAAATGAATGATTTCAAAGTAGCCTGTAATTGCATATAGAAGAAATGTGTACAGTAGAAATGTATTATGAAGGAATCTGGCATGCAATATATACACAAATAGAAAATGAATTTTTGAATGAAAATATCTATCTATAATATCTATTTTAATGCAATTAAAAATAGTATCTAAGTGTTTGAAAATCAAGATAAAAAATATGAAATCCTGATATTTGGAAGGCATTTGTTGGATCTAATAAACATCCTGCTATATCAAAATTATTGAAGATAATTCTTATTATTAATTTTTAATGATTTCCTGTAGCATGATAAAATACAGATTTTATAAAATTTCCAACTCCTCAGGGAGCTAGTAATATAACCATGAACAACCACTTAATTAAAAAGAAGTTTTTCCACTTAGGCTATTGCCCCCCAACTCAAGTACATAATGGCGTCTTTGGAAGTAACAAGACTCTTAAGCTTATTATACAGGTAAACTTCTAAGTTTACAATAAGTAATATTTAAACATATACATAAAGTATCTTTCTAACTGGCCAAGTATCAAAAACTTGGCCCAGGAGGTAGCTGTGTTCCTTTGGACCTGAAAGTCAGGGGTGGGGCGGTCACAGCACTCAGTTGTCAGTGTAATAATCCAAATTTACGTTTCCTCAGAGACCGTCCCTTAAAAAGATAGGTCTAAACTGATACTGATTTTCATGGATTAATACGGACACCTTCATGAGATAACTACTTGAATTTGTATGAGAAAACCATAAATATATACCTTTTATACAAAAAAATTCTTTAAAAATACATTTAAATATGTTTTCTCGTGCATATGAACCCGGAGTTGATGTTTTGTACTCAAGTTTCGTAGCTCCGAAACCCCAGCACACCCTTGTTTTCCAGCCGCAGACCACGGGCCCGTGAACAGGCAGCTGTCATGAATCAGGAAACCCGAGGAAGGGCCGGCTGGCAGCAGGGATTTCCTGTAAAGCAATCTTTCTTAACAGTGAAGGCTGCCACTTTTACCCGACCCATGTTCAAAACCTGGCCGCAGCTTTCTTATGCATAAAAGATCCAGATGAGAAATTTATATTTATCAGACCATGTGTACGGAATGAATACTACAAAAATGGTTATGTAAAAACCCAGGTAGAAGACGGTTCACTTTAAAGTAAAGCCTTGTGTAGCATCAAACGTACGTATCTCACGGGAACGTCAATCACATCCTGTCCCTGCATACAAGCATCACCAGTGACTTGCTGTTCCATCTGTGCTTCTCCGTCTCTATAGCAATGCTTTTTACAGCCCTGGTTACTGCGTGATTCAACAGAACGAGGAAAACAACAACATCGTGGCAGGTATTCGTGTTTGCTTCATTTGAAACAGTGAACGCTTTGACATGTCGGCTCCCTCGCCCTTCTTTGCAGTTTGAAATCACCAGTGAGTGATGGTTCATATTATAACAGCTAAAGTGTGATGTTAGGCTCTGCAATGAGAAGACAATCCTTAAGAACAGGTTTTACAAATAGAGAATTGAAAAAAATTATTTCTGGATGCTGTTGATAAAACAGGTGGATGGTAATTGTATCTCAGAAAAGTTTATATACATAAAAAGAAGAGTCCACAACTGGCCACTTTTGCAGGATCCACGCGTGTCCAGAAACCATCCTGTGCTGCACAGATGTTGTTCATCAGGCATTTAAAACTCATATCTGCCGAATAAAAGGGCCATAGGGAGAGAGCCCAGGGATGATGTGCTCCAAAGGACAATCTTCCAATGTTTTAGTTCCACTGTTTTAGAATGATTTATCCATTAGACCACTGTTATCCATTAGAAACTCTGGAAACAGTTCTTTGAAAGATTCTCAATGGCTTCAAAGGTCATCATTATATTTTGAAAATGTCTCAAGTGTATTTGAAACCCACAAGTGCCCTTTCTGTGGCATTGATCTCACCGTCGTGAGCCCGTGTAGTCCATGCCTCCTTGAAAAACTGTTCCTTTTAAAGTCTGCTTGGCTAAGTCTGAAGTTTCTTTCAAGTTCCCTTCGAAGTTCACTTTTCTTTAAGTCAATAGCTTTAGTGTTTTTCTCTACTTTTGAGCGCTGGAAAGCAATCTCTGTGTATTTCCTTTCTTGGAGATTTTTCCCTGCATTAAGACATAGTATGTTACAAGATCACGTGGAAAAGGAGAAATTACCATGGGTCTCAAGAGCAGGGTCTTTCTCACCTACCTGAGTCTTTGTTCACTGCTCTCAATTGAAGAGTCTCTAGTCATCGTCACCCTTGCTGTTGACGTAACTCCAGCTGTCTCTCCTGTTTTCTTCTTGTAGAATAGATTTGTACTGTCTTTTAAAGAACCCAGCCTGCAAACAGATCAGATAACAAGCGTATAATTCAGAACCCATAATATTCACATCAAACGTCTAATCAGTGTAGAATACTTTTAAAACTTTGCCCCATGTTCCACAGGCTGCAAAGACGGTTGTAAAGGTGGCAATCAACGTAGGATGTGCAGGGTTAACCCTGAGCTTATCAGTGACATATATACACACCACAGCAATATTGGTTTTCAACATTACATGCATTCTAAATGGACTCCTATCTGAGAGCGGTATTAAGCATTCGGCTAGAGATTTAAAAAAAAAACAAACAAGAAGAGTATATACTCTACCTAATTGGCTTTGAGACAATACAGATATTCTGAGTAATTTAATTATTGGTAATCATTAAAGGTGGACTGTCCATATAACACAAGAAATTAGTAATTATTAAAGGATTACCTTCCACATAACACATGAAATTAATAAAAGTACAATAAGTCCCAGCAGCAAGCTGCTGGTAATAATCACGATGGTGAGACGCCGTTTGGGTCTTTGATGATGGAGCCCTTCCAGGAGAACCTGTACGACAGAGCAAATACATACTCAGAACAGTGCTGAGGTTTCCCTTAAAAACCTCCAGACAGCAACAGAGACCGGAACTCCCCATCCTGTCCTGAACCTAGTCTCAGCCATAGGAAGCGGTGAGCAGACCAACTCTATGGCTCTTCCTCCCATCCTCCCACTTCTCACTGCCACCAAAACACTCTCTGTGTTCTTCCCATCAGTTGTGGAAAGCCGGTAAAGTGTTGAAAGTCCTCTATGACCTGGTCGCACACTGACTCCTTACTTGGATCCCCCAAAAGCACTACTTCTGAATACCCTCAGACTATTTCCCATACAGTTCTCACACAGCACCTAAAAGGGTGAACTTACATGGGCAACGTTCTCATCCTTAGTCAGGTCAATAACTTTTGGGTGAGGCTCTGGAAAAGCTGTTGCTCTGATTTCAAACCTGAGCGATGAAGTCTCATCCTGTTTTGAAAACAAATAATCAACAGAGCTTAATTCAGTTTTATTTCATGTAGACATGTCAATATAAATGCCATCTTGGCTATTTAGAATTTCTGTAACTTACTGAACTATAATGGCTTTCTTTGGACTCAAAGGTATGACTATTTCATGGATCCCCTTTTATTAAATGTGGCTATGTTGCAAATCACTTGATCTAAGTATTTTCCCCAGGTTATAGTGTGCAATAAGTTATTAGTGATCAATATAATTTTCTCAGTAATATTAAATTTTACCCACACACAAGCCTCCTTGATCTGGTAACCATCTGCTCAGGCTTGCCTTTCATTTGCTTCTGAATAAAGTCCATGCGTCCTACTTAGTGTCTCGGTGACAACATCCCACTCTAATAAGAAAACCCATGTGCATGATCATCCGTGCTTGAATTCTGAGCTGTATTACTTCAAGTAGGGAGTCTGTAAAAGAATCCATAAAGCCTGGGGATCTGTGAATGAACTTTGTAGGTTTTATGAATGTATTATATATATATATATACACACACATATATATATACATATATATATATATATTCTTTGTACATGTGTGGGAGTAAGTATAGTATTGAGATATAATTTTAAAACTAAGTAATACCATGTATTTGCTCTGATGCACATGTGGCAGTAAATGATGACCCGGTGGAGGTGCTCTTCCTACTGTGTGGTTCCTGGTCATCAAACTCAGGCCCGCATGCTTGGCAGAAGGCAGAAGGCTTCAACCGCTGAGCCATTTTGCCAGGCTTATTCTTTTTTCTTTGAAACAGTATCTCACGCAGCCAGGTTGACTTTCAGCTTGCTACAATGACCTTGAATTTCCAATCTTACCGATCTTAAGCGCTGGAATTATCATTATCGGTGTGAAGTACCACACACCCAGTTTCTGCCAGTGCTGCGGATTGAGTCCACAGCTTTGTGCATGCTAGGTGAGCACTCCCTCATTTGAGCTACACCTTGGTCCTAATCTCTGTATTCTTAAGGAGGTCTATCGCCCCCAAATGCCAATGTCTACTAGGTAAAGGTTTTATGACATCTATAGAACTAGAAATACAAAACCTCACCTAGACCTAGAGCATTTTTTTCAATGGGAGGACTGATTCTCCACAGGCAGTATATAGCGTGTAGAGACACCTTTGACTGTAGGGATGGGAGCAGCGGCGGGAACTACCTGGTATGTATGGCACTACTAAATGCCTCCCAGTGTGTATGAAAGCCTGATGAGGAAGGCTTTTCTGTCCACCATGTCAGCTGTGCCAAGAGAAACTTGGGCAAATGAGAAGCAGCTATCAAGGCTGAATGGCTCGCTGCTGGTCCTGGGACTTTAAGGCATATCTGAAGTTAAAATGAACGAGTGTCTGTCTCTCCTTCCTCTGTCTTATGGAATACTCCTTGACTACTGTGTGGTCATTTCAAAACATGCTACTGAATAGGAATAAAATTTGTCTCAATCTGCAGCTCTATTGGCTAGTCTTAGCTGTAGTGGCCACTGACTCGGTCTACACTGGCCAGATGGGGAAACAGAAAAAACGCTTCAGCTTTTCTCCTGTCATCTAAGAGCTCTTCACAAAACACTACTCTCCTAGAGAAAAAAGTTCAAAAGGTGTTTAATTCCTTTTTAACTTGAAGTTTTAAAGTTTGGTATTTTTCAAAATGATATTTTGTTACCAAATTATGCTATAGTCGATACTTTGTTACCAAATAATGCTATAGTTGATACTTGTTTTTGAGGCTGAGTCTCATGTGGTGTAAAAGGGCCTTGAACTCATTATGTATCTGATGATAACCTCAACCTTGTAATCCTGCCTCCACCTCACAAGTGCTGGGATTGCAGGCCTGAGCCACTACACCCAGGTTTAGCTGCTACGTTTTGATGTTTCAGTTTTATTTTCTTTGAAATAAAATTTTAATTTCGCTTCTTAGTTTTAGTTTTTTCACATTATCTTCTAAAGGACGATTTAAGGTTATGTGAACCAAAAGGGAGTCAAGTTCTTCTGTTCACTTAATTCATAGAGAGAGGCATCCTTTCTAAAGCAACCCTAGTGATCCACAGTTTATCTCTGTCCATTGATGTAATGAGGTTTGGGCTTTCTTCCCAAGCTGCAGTCTTCTCTCTGGAGTTTGTTGAGTGTTTCCATATTAACCCGTCTATGTAAAAATGACCAAGTTTGTAGCTCTACATCACATCGTTATCCGTCTGATTTTAGACTCACCATTTCCAAGATGGATGGCCGACCTTCCAGCTGGATGTGAACGCTGGCTTCCTTTCCACTTTCCATTTTCCCGAAGTTGCATAAGAAATCTAAACAGTGTAGATCCACTTTCATGCAATACTTGAAAAGAATGTAAAAGCGCTGCATTAAAATTTTCTGCATTTGAAAGATGAACAGCTGGAGAAGGTGGCTCAATAAATAGAATGCCTGCTGTGTAGCAGAAGGATTAATACGAATTTGAATCCCCCAATCCTGTGCAAAACTGGGGGAGCCTGCATGGACCTCTAATCCCACTTGTGTCTCTACCACAAGATGGCAGGTAGAGATGAGAGAAGTTCCAAGGGGCAGATAGTCTCAAACAGGTAGAAGTCGAGAGCCAACCCCATGTGATTTCTTTCTGAACACCATGCATGCCCTACAACACACCTGTATTCTCCAAAAATTTAAAGCATGAATTTTAAAATTGAAAACCTACTTCGCATAAGTTAAAAATCTCCTTAGTGTGCCACAAGGCAACTCAGTAGCAGGTCAATGTACTTGCTGCGAAACCTGAGAACCTGGGTTGAAAATTGCAGAACCATTGTATAATTTTTGTTTGTCAAAAATCAGGTGTTCAGAAGTTCAGCAAATGGTGCTAGCGTAACTGGATGTCAACATGTAGAAGAATGCAAATAGATCTATATCTATTCCCATGTATAAAACTCAAGCTCAAATGAACCACAGACCTCAACCTAAATGCAAGAACATTGAACCTCATAGAAGAGAAAGTAGGAAGTAGCCTTGAATGCATGGGCACAAGAGACCTCTTCCTAAATATAACACCATTAGCACAGACACTGAGAGCAACAATTAATAAATGGTACTTCCTGAAATAGAAGCTTCTGTAAGGCAAAGGACACAGTCAAGATAAAAAGGCAATCTACAGAATGGGTAAAGATCTTCACCAACCCCACATCAAACAGAAAACTGATATCCAAAATATACAAAGATCTTAAACTAGACATTAAAAAATGAGGTAAAGTTCTAAAAAGAATTCTCAACAGAAGAATCTCAAATGACTGAAAGACACTTAAGGAATTGTTCAACATCATTAGCCATCAGAGAAATGCAAATCAAAATGATTCTAAGATTCCATCTTACACCAGTCATAATGGCTAAAAATCAAAACACCAATGACAGCTTATGCTGGAAAGGATGCAGAGTAAAGGGAACACTCATCCATTGCTGGTGGGAGTGCAAACTTGTACAGCCACTTTGGAAATTATTGCAGTCTCTCAAAAAATTGGGAATCTATCTCAAGACCCAGCAATACCACTCACTCTTGGGCATATACCCAAAGAAGGCACACTCATACCACAAGGACATTTGCTCAACCACATTCATAGCAGTATTATAGCCAGAACCTGGAAACAATCTAGATGCTCCACAACTGAAGGATAGATAAATAAAATTTGGTACATTTATACCATGGAGTTCTACTCAGTGGGGAAAAAAATGGCATCTTGAAATTTGCAGGCTAATGGATGGAATTAGAAAAGAGTGAGGTAACCCAGACCCAGAAAGATAAACACGGTGTGTACTCACTCATAAGTAGAGAGATTAGACATACAGCAAAGGATACCAGCCTACCGTCCACAACCCCAGAGAAGCTAGGTTACAAGGAGAACCCTAAGAGAGACATACAAGGGTCCCCCTGATAAAAATAGACAAGATGTCCTGACAAAATTGGGAACATGGGGGAAGGGGAGGAAGAGGAAAGAAGGGAAGGCAGGAGGGAAAACATGAGGGAATGGGATGGTCAAGATGGGGGAAGGACAGTGAGAGGAAACCAAGAAAAGAGAGATCTTGATTGAGGAAACCATTATGGGGCTGGTGTGAAACCTGGCACCAGGGAAATTTCCAGGAATCCACAAGGACGATCCCAGCTAAGACCCTAAGCAATAGTGGAGAGGGTGCTAATTGTCATCATAGAACCTTCTTCCAGCAACTGGTGGAAGCAGATGCAGAGATCCAGAGCTAAGAACTGGGCCAAGCTTCCAGAGACTAGTTGAAGAAAGGGAATAGCAATAATATGAGCAAAAGGGTCAAGACCATGATGGGGATGCCCACAGAAACAGCTGACCTGAGCTAGTGAGAGCTCACTGACTCTAGATTGATAGCAAGGAACCTGCACAGGACCAAACTAGACCCTCTGGCTGTGGAAACGCTGGCAATGGGACCAGGATTCATCCCTGGTGTTTGAACTGGCTTTTTGGAGCCCATTCTCTTTGGAGGGATACCTTGCTCAGCCTAGATACAGGGTGGAATGCCTTGGTCCTTCCTCAAAGTTATCGGCTAGACTTTGTTGACTCCCAATGGGAAGCCTTATCCTCTCTGAGATGTTGATAGGGGTGGGGTGGATGGAAGGTGGGCAGAGTGGGAACTGAGATTGGTATGTAAAATGAGAAAAGATGGTTTTTAAAAAATAAATTAAAAATTTAAAAAAGAATAAGAAACAACAACCAATCTTTAGAACCTACAGGACGGTCGAAGAGAACCTTCTTCTGAAAGTTGTCCTCTGGCCTCCCATACATGACATGCGTTCATGGACACTAACACAACTGAACATGAGAACACGATAGAATATTTTTCAATAACCTTAGTGGCGTTCAGAAAACCGTCCTTTTTATAGAATCACCTCCCCTTCGTAGCATTTAAAATCCATCTTGCTTTAAATAAAACAAGTGTTTTCTGTTTTATAAATTAAAACAAAGTATTCAAAGTGTAGCATCTGTTTCTACCATTCTTAGTAACTGAACCTTCTGGGACAGGCTGAAAAGGTTCGCAATTAGAGTCTCCCTAGGTTACACGCTCTGGTTTTTGTTGCAAAGCTTCACGGGTTTTTCTTATAAAGTCACTAATATGGGAAGGAATGAGAATCTCTTGCTATTAATATGGCTGCCCAGGTGGCTTGATGTCAGAAAGGTTCAGGTGTAAAGTCTGGGTGACACACTGGAGCAGTTGTTGGGTAATGAAACCCTACACACATACTTAACCCTGGGTCCATCTCAGCGCTACATCGTGCCTGCTCCTCTCTAGTGGGAATATCGCCTTAGCTGGTATCCATTGTCACGTCGCTGGTCACTCAAACACCCACTGAACTTGGTTTTAAATGTTTTAGTTCTTTGTTGGGAAACAGATACGCATATCTGAAAAATGGAAACTTACCAAGAGTCTCTTGTCAGTCTTTGATAAGAATTTGACTATGTCTGTCAAGGTCTCCGCTACGCCTTTTTCCTGTCCTGATGTACACTCTCTTCCATAATGTTTAAAATGGCATTTCCCAGTAGTGGCCTAAAGACAGACAAAAAACAAACAAAAAAAGTATGTCTCTTTGGAGAGAGCTGACACAACTTGACTTTAAAAGTTTCAATTGATTATTTTTACTAAAGTGCATTAAGCATCTCCAAAATTGTGAAGGTATATTTGACAAAATAGTGAATCTCTTGGCAAGTCTACAAACCAAGCCCCACACAAATTATAGCCGGTTGGGCCTAGCTGACAGCACGGTCTATCCTTACTAAAAAGGGGAAGAAAAATGGCAGATGACCATTAGCCTAAGTTAGTTTTACAGAATAAAATATGCTATAATTATACATCCCAGCATCTAAATCTGGAATTCAAGTAAATTAAAAAAAAATTTTTTTCAAACCCTCTTACATAGGCTTTTCTGGGGATTGCTATTGCTTGATACCTGGAGGAAATCTCATGAGTTAACACAGAAACATTGGCTTAAGAACTGATTCAAATATTTCCTTAAAGAGGACTTCCCTTCCTGTTCTTGCTATAGTGGTGGCTTTAAGCTTCATGGAGCATTCTGTTAACTCTATCTCCATGGGCTCATGTCTAAAGAGTAATATAAAACAGTTTATCAAGATGGAAGAACCAGGTTTTCTGACTGTGTATGACAATGCAGGTGCAACCTCTGGGCTGCAGTCCTGAAGAAATGTACTATATTCGAGGTCCTCTCAGCGAGTGCATACAGAATTCACAGCATCAAGTAGGGCTGAAGTGAACAGGAGTGTCCATCTTCACAACAGTCCTTACGATAAAGGGTTGGGATTTAAGACACACAATAGAGGTCAGTCAAAGGGAACATCTTTTTACCTGGATTTCTAAAACGTTGAACAACTTATCCGTTTGAGGGAGGAAAGAATTGGGTACCATTATTTCCACACTAACATTTGGAGCCATGCTAATGCCGGTGTTTATAACCTGAAAAAAGAAAAGAATTTAAAAGACTTTTTCAAAATTATAAATGCAGAATTACTAGCCAAAGTGGAGGATGTATGGTTGGCAGATACACACTAAAGCAGGCAGAATATCCATAAGTCATAATTTTTCCATTTTTATCAGTTCAAATAGCCCCTCCGATCTATCTATGCCTGCTGGTCACTTTACCGTCATGTCTGGTAAGCAAGCAGTGACACTTTGACGATGTAATCCAGGACCTGCGTTCTGTACACTGCTATACTGTTCAGACAGTGCTCGGACAGTGCTTTTGATTAAGACAAATATTTCTGTAGGCACTACCTCTTAACATCCGTGACCAGCCAAATTTTCTGTTTAACAGCTAAATTTTCAAAACTGAGCTTCATATTAGTATATTAATACTTCTATATGATAGCCTCTTTTTGACAAAAAAAGAAAAGAAAAAGATTATTCAATACTGATGAAGCTTATCCTAATCCTGAAGCCTGGACGGCAGGCCAACCACGTTGATCCTAGAGAAGGTAAAGTAAATGCTCCCATTACCTGGTAATGTTGCACTGGTTAAAGAGCCTGAACCAACTGTAGATTTCCTGATTTACTCACAACCATGCTTTCCCTTGGCTTTTCTGCCTTGAATGTAACTTCAGAAGGATCAAAAGACCCTAACCTCTGCCTGTTCCAGGAATTCACATATCTTAGAAAATTTGGACCAAGCAAAGTGGGAAAAGCAACAATTGCCTTAGAGGAAGGGGGCGGAGTCACGGAACAGCAGCCCTGCAGCCAGCCAATCAGTGAGGCTGAGGGACAGAGGGGACGGGAATCCCCCTGGAGAAAGGCTTACGACCAACCCTTTCTTCCTTCCCATATGTTACAAACGTCAACAAAACCCAGCTTTGCCTACATGAAAGGTGAAGTTCAGCTTCTCCGTCATGCATGTTTCTGGCTCATTTTCTTCACTTGATCCGTATACAAATGAAGTTGGGGTCACGAACCTGCCGGGAACAAGGTCAGCTTGAACGTATTGTCCTTTGGACGACGGGCCGTACAGTCTGGCTTTAGAGGCAGAATATAGCACATTTAAAAGCAACACAGAATCCTTTCGGGTTCTTGGTCAGATAAAAGCTCGAAGAACTGATGAAACCGGGAGGCCGCGTGCTGTCCCGAGGGGCCATGCCTGTGCTAACCAGTACATGTCCTTGCCTTCGCCACGCCTGCTGGCTTGCTCCCTAAAATGATCTGTGCAAGTCTGGGAAGCTTGAGCGGAAGCCTTAACTTTTCCCCGGGTGTGGTAACGCCATCCAACCTGTTCATTAGTTCTCGACGGCTGGCTGAACCTCAAAATTCTGATAACAAGGCAAACACCAACTTACATGAAAAAAAAATAAAAATTTTGTTAGAAGTTCTTTTTTTTGTTTAATCCACAATCAGCCAAATGTCTGCTGAGTGTAACCAGCACCGAGAAAGTGCTGTTCTGGGGAACTCCTTGCTCCGCAAGGCACTCATATTCTACATATTTGAAATTAGGAGTCCTGCCTCCTGGAAAGGTGTTAGAAGCAATCGGACAACACACAGCTGTTCAGTTTAACACTGGTTGTCTTTGTCCCGAATACCAGCGTGTGACTGGTGGAACTGGAGGTGTTCGTCATGTGGAAAAGTGAGAAGCAGTGTGGGTGCTAAATGCTAGGAGACAGGGATCAGCTTCCGTTTGCTGCCCCGCTGACTCTCACAGCCGCCTTCTCCGGGAAGGACCACGTTCTCCCTCCTTCATAGAACTGATACTCAATTCCATCAGTTACAGAAAGTGACATTTTATGTGGTTGGGCGCCTGCTTCATGCATGGTTAAAATGATACCGAGGGATGTTTTGTAATTAGAGCAATCAATAAAATTTGCCCATTTTATTCTGTTAATTCATATCTTCTATTGTTTTGAAAATGTATGCACGCATCTACAACCAAGAAGGAAGTGGCCCATGAGTCCACATCCCTGACTAAGAAGCTGGGGACAGCTAAGGATTTCTGCAGAGGGAGTCAATATTCTCTATGTGTGTGGTTTGGGGTAGTTGTCCATACTTAGTGGAAGGCCCCATACTCAGGAATACAAAGGCAGTGTAAATTAGAGTTTGTAGTTTTTTTTTTTTTCAACAACATGAATTTGGAGCCATTTAGGGAGGGAGAGTGGATCTGGGTGGAGATAGGGAGAGGAATTTATAGATGAATATGATCAAAACACATTGCATAAAATAAAAAGTTAAATGCTCGTAGTATAGTGGCTATTGGATGTGCTGGTTCATGGGTATAGAGCTAACATGCAGGACACAGAGCCAAACGTGACGATCAGGATGCTTGCCAAAGCCTCAAGGACATCCTCCTGATCTGCACCAATCGCAGGCCAGTCTAGACCACACAGAGAGAAACTGTCTCAAAAACAACCAAAACATGTCAGTGGAGTCATTGAAGGTTCTGTGACTCTCCTCTTTCATTCTGCAGCCATACATTTTGAACCAGAGAAGAATCCACTCAGAAACCGCTAAAACCACCAGAAAACACTAAAGTTGGCCCCAGTATTCTGACTGAGGAGCACTCTCGGGGTTCAAGAAAAGTCAGGAGCCACTTCCCAGCCGGCTCAGTCACTTCTTAGTCATTTGCCACACGGGTAGGTGTGGTCTCTGGAGCATGGCAGTTCGGCTAGGTGCCCAGTCCTTTGTGTCTCCCCACACTATGGCCACTGGGTACCATGCCATCAGCTGCATCCTACGGAACTCTGTGCCCCTTGGATGCACACTGCGGGATGACCATGGCCCGCTGAGAGCTTATTGGGGCTCTTCCAGTACAAAATCTCTAGCAGCTGGCCATGAGTTTGATGTAGCATCAGAGCTGATTACAGAGTGGATTAAAATAATGAATCACCAATCAAGCGACTGCGCTCAGAGGCGATCATGGAGACACAGTATCTTTCCCACGTAAATGTGTTCAAACACACGCCTTTCATTAATACAAAGAAAGAGACAGCAGTGGGAATCCTCTCTAACCCAGAGGCCTCTGTACTGCTTACCCGTGAACCGCCAGCGCAACTTCGTATCTTAGAGGTATCGCTAATGTCACTTTGTTGTCCTCCATTCTGTCCACTTCTCCTTCATTTTCGCTGTAGAAACAGAAAACGGTATGAGAACTCAGCCACAGAGAGTGCAGACTGCATCCTGCACAGACTTAATAGAGGGCTGTTTAGTAGCATCGGGGAAAGTAGGAAGCCAACGAGAAAAGACAACAGGACATTTTAGGACAAGGTTGGCAGAAACTGCTCTCATTATTTACACTGCTGCCATTTATAGACAACGGAACACGGCTTCATGGATCCCTGAAAGCCATCTCCAGAATGTGGCTTGTGTTGTGTGACAGCTATTTCTTGCGCACTGAACCATACCAGGAGGCGTGCACGGTGATGCTGAGATCCTCATCTGCCCTGCTGAGTGAGCTCACGTCCAGGAGGAAGCTAATATCTGTCTGGAAAGCAGAGGGAAAGACCCTGTTTTTATGCTAACATACACTTTTACAGATTGAGCATTTTTTCATTTCCCTTAATAGATTTTGTTGTTTCTCATGGAAAACAGAGTGGAAGATTCTAGATGTGGCAGAAGCTTTACCCTTCCCTCGGTAGCAAGACCCAGAAGCGGTTGGGTTGGAAGCAGCAGCGTTTCCATGCCTCACTTCCAGGAACAAAGCCTGCTCTAAATGTAAAGACTGGCGGGCCCAGACGGACACCATTAAGGAAGCTTTAACAACTTGGCTGAGGACTCTTGCCAAAAACACCTTTTTTGTATAGCAGAGGTAACATGCCTGGCAGACAGGCCACCTGGGGTGGGGGTGGGGGTGTTGGAAAAGAGTGAACAGGCAAAATGCATTCTGATTGACACATTTTCTTGCCTGTCTTGACATAAGCAGGTTCCCTGCTCACCCCCACCTCACCCCCAAAACAATGAACATTGCTAAGAATGTAAACACAAGGCTCACAGACTTCAGGACACTCTGGTCGCACTTAGCTTCACAACTATGCTCGTTCACAAATACATTGTTAATGCCGTAGAAGGCAGAAAACCACATTTCTATTAACAAATGACAATCACGAACACTAAATGCTTACCCTTGAGAGACGATCCACATATATGTAGCCAAGGCTGCAGGCGAGTTTCACCAGGCCGGAGCTCTCCGTCACTTCACAGTTTATCTGTTTCTCTTCCTAAAGGAAAAAATAAAAATAAAACAGTCAGGGGACAAAGAGAATTAGACATTTATAACATGTTTAGGGGTGTTTTTTAAAAATACTTTTTAGGAGACAATTTTCTACTTAGCTTGTAAAATAATATGTAGAATTATAATGGATAATACAGATGTGTATATATAAGCAATATGCATATACTTATTTCCATGTGAGTTCCCCATAAACAGCCCCTGGGTGTGAGCTCTCATGTTTCCCACTTTCTCTAAGAGGAACTTCTTTGAAACATTAGGGGACAAGGAAGTCATAAGGTCCACATTCCCTTCTGTCTGATATGTATGAAATTTGTTTAAAGTGTTTAATTGTAGTATGGTAATCATAATAGAACTATATCAAAGAGTCGGCTCTGAGTACCTAGAATTTTTCCTCCTCCCTGTGAGGTAGCTGTTTGGTGGTCTAGAGAGAGGGGTAAAGAGCGACTTTTAAAAGGTGAAAGCTCTCTGGGTTGACTGGCAGCGAGATCTCGAGGCAAATGTGCTAGAGACTTCTCTTTGCAGCTCAGCCTACCAGTACTTTATTGGTGGATACAGTTGCAATAATCTCAGTGCTTTGGTAACATAAGATCTGTGCGTACTTCAGCACTCGACTTAAAAAGGGGATTTCAGGACTGAGAAAGGCTGACAGTTCCGAAGAACTCGGTGAAGGCTGAGACCCTCAACTTAGAACATAGAGCAGGACTTCCGGGTTCCTTAGCATGAAGGATGCTCCAAGATGAGCATCATTAGCATCTTAAAAATGTGGCCGGGATGAAGTAGTGGCACTCAAGGACTTCTCTCCAATGAACTTGTATCTCAGAGCCAGGGCACAAAGAACATCTCAAAATAACCGGGAGGCTCAGAGATGTCGAAACGATAAGATGAAAGCTTCAGTTGTTTATACTAAATCAGTGGAGTAACTATCCTTAAATCTGTTTTGAGCTCTAGTATTACAGTCTACTGTTGTGGTTTCTAGCACTTACCAGGTCTAAGATCTTAATGAAGTAAAGGCCTATGGGAAGTTGGATATTCAGGGTTGTTTCATAAGCATCATCGCCAGCATTGAACACGGACACATTTAGCATTATGGTCTTCATGCTCCCAACAGCAAGATAGGTTTTATTTTCATATGGCCTAGAAATTAAGTAATTTAAGTAAAGAAAATTCTTCCTCCATATATAAAATATTTATGAATATAAACTATTAACTTAGAAAAACAACCACGGATGATCTCATACAAGCAGATTTAAAACTTCCTTTTCTCATTTCAGATATGTTCAATCAGCTGCTCCCAAAGAAAAGTTTGATATTATTATTTGTTTGATTTTCATTAGTTATTATAATTAAATTGTTGTAATTTCTATTATAATTTAATTAACAATATAATTAAATTGCTTTAATGCCCTTTTTGTTTAACTTACATTTTCCTCAATATTTTATAAAGTTTTCATTTAATCTTTGAAAAGACATTGATTGAACTACGTTCTACCCAAGCCAAACACTAGAAGAGGGGGAAACTGAGGAAGAGAATGGATGAGAAGACATAAGGGGATTTTGGCGGAAGGACAGCATAGAACTGCTCTGGCCAGCAGGTTTGTGGTGCAGAGATCCACTGAAGGAGATTGCATTTCTGAAGCAGTTGATTGGTTGCCTCTGATGAAGCTAGATGTAGGAAGTGAGTCACTGTCCTGTGAACTGTAAAACGCAGGTCATTAGAGATCTAGACCTGTGGGTACAGCCGTCAGGAAGGTCACCAGCCTGACTGAAGCTCTGCTAGGCCCTGGCAATCTATAATGACAATATAATAGCAATAAAATGACTATTGGTGAATATTTGGATCAAGTGCATCCCATGAAATTCTTAAAATGTGTCCAGTGTGCTGAACTTCGAGCAGAATAAAGATATTCAAAGCTACAGAGCTAGAATGTTCTAAACCCTTGAGCTGATTCCTCATTTCTTCAGAGCACAATGTCCACCTTTTCCAGGAGTGAAAATTAAAATAAATAAATAAAAATAAAAATAAAATCCTCACAACTTCCAGTTACAATGTGTTATTATTTTCTAAATCTAAATTTTCCCATAGCCATCAAGCAATTCCAAAATTAGAAAACTTGGGTTAATTAATTCAAACTGGAGAAGGATGTATGCCAAAACAACCAGGTGGAGGCAGTCTAACCGAAAGGCATAAAAGGATACGAAGAACACATTTAAGAGCTCTGATGTGAAGTAATTCTTGGAGATGAATGAATCTCCTTGTAAAACTGCAGGACCTAGGCAGTAAGTCAGCCACAATGCTGCTTTCTCACAAACACTGTGTTAAAGTATATTTCTACGTCTCTCTCGGAAAAGATAAAGGACATATTTCCGAATAATTGTGAATAACTATTAGAAATACGAATGACCAGCTCCTAGAGAGGAGGTAAGGACCTACACTTTTGCCAAGGGCAGGAAAAGCATTGCTGTTCTTTGCTTTTCTATTTATGTGGCTATTCAGGTTTGCTACCCTTCATGACCTTTTTAAAAATAAAAGGTTGACCATTTTGGAGTCGATATGGTCACCTCTAATTTCAGTTTCACACTCATTCTCTCCTCTGCCACCATGCCAACAGTGCCAACTGGACATTGCCTGGAGCAGCCAAGTGCTGCCAGTGACTCCGAGAGAGAAGCAGCCCCACCTCTCAGTATGACCCTGGGGCCCTCAAGAACTGGCTTTTGCCTCACGTTCCAGCATACAGGGCATTCCTTTGTTTTAGCTGCATCTGCGTACAGACAGCAACCTGAACACAAGATGCTTTCTAACTTACTCCAAGCTCCCGCCACTTTGAGTGCGTTCTCCCTGCGATGTAGCGGCTTAGCTTGAGCTTGCTCCGGGTGGTCAATTTAAACAGCAGTAACATCCAGGAATCATGGAGAAGCCTATTGTACGATGCCAAGTCAGTTTCTCTCAGTCTACATTGTCATGGAAGCTAGAAGCTGGATTGTGGCTACCTGAGTTTTCTACGAGCCTAGAAATATAGTTACTGTTTTGAAAAATGAGTACCAGATGAAAGGGCTGAGTTACATTCAAAAGACAAATAAAAAAGCCACAAAATGTAGTGGATATGTTATTTGCTTTTAAAGATTTATGAAACCTTCAGTCTATATTCTGTGAAACTGTAGCTAGATGAAATGCTTGTCTGTTCTAAAGTGATACAGATATTTCAAATGTCTCACTAAGAAACTTAATGTCCAGTACTATGAAGTCCCGTGATCTCCGCCCTCACCCACATCTGAATATGTTAGCAGAATGTACCTCCTGACATGGCCAGACTAGTGACACAATATAACCAAGGCAAAATCAACACCGGAAAGGGGAAATTACCTTCCAAACTTACGAAGTCGTCTGAACCTCAGAGCAGATAAACAATGTTGTAGCTTTGAACCCTTTCCCTACACTTAAAACCCCAAGAGTAAATCTCTAAGAAACAGGGACACTCACTATGTAAAGATTCTGTGCCTTTGATTCTGACACTTTCTCATATCAAAGCTGTTTGCGTAGAGGGAAGCAAACATCCTAAGATAATAGTGATAAAAATGAATACATGTGTGAAGCTGGAACCCAAACCAAGAAAAGACACTCTCCACACGGAAAACACACGGGGGGCGGGGGGAGCTCTCCCCCAGCTACTGCCCAGGTCACTCACTGTTAAAATCTAATACTCTAGATTTTCTCGGTTCTATATTTCATATAAATGGGATTAGAGAGTGTGTAATCCTTCTCTGTAACTTTGATTTTGAATGGAGTTTCTTTTTATTAAAAATGTCATAAATAAAATTAACTTCAATCAGTGTTTGCAAATGTCTGTGCTCCACCGTTGGAGCCATTTCCCTGACTTTCTCATTCAGGGATCTTCAGGGGTTCAGCAATCGCCCATGTAAAATGATAATAGTCTCATGCTGAATACATACGTGAAGTTTTGCTGTGTATTATCTCTTTCCCGCCCTCCTCTCCTCCCCTCCCCTCCCTGGATTTCTGTTTATCTGAGAGAAATTTTATTTAAAATATAACATTAATTCCTTAAAAAAAAATCTTTGAACCTTGGTTTGGGGAACTAAAATAAGTTATATGAACAAAATAAATTCAAATAAACAAGATATATTATAAGAAACTATTTTTACCTAGAAAAATAAAGCCAAATGATTGCCACATTGAAAGTAAGCAGGTCAATAGAGCAGGCATCTGGAAACTCCTGCCTAAAGGTTGAAGTCATTCCTTTATTTTCATAAAGTTTTCTCCACTCCAGCCAGAGTCACTATTGCACAATGATAACACAGAGGAGCAACGGAGACTGAGTGTGCTGTCCCAAGAAATTTAAAATATTATTTTCTCTTGATAGAAAAGATTGGGCTAGTCGCTGCAATAGAACTTATCTGACCAATAAAAATAATTTCAAATCAAACAAGCAATGTGATATGACTAGACTAAACTAAAATCCATTATTTTGTTGGTGTTTTCTGTTTTGTGTTGGATGTTGTTTGTAGAATAGAGTCATGAGAGTCATGCACTATGTAGGCCTGGCTGGCCTTGAACTGCCAACTGCAGGTATGCGTCAACATGCCTTGGTCCATTCTTAGCTCAACAGAGCCTTCCTTTAGTTTAGCTGGCACAGGCTATAGGCTTTCCCCTCAGAAATCATGTAGAAGTAGAGAAAGTAATCCAGCCCCAAGCTTTTAACCTCCCCTGCAGCACCCAGTAGAAGAGAAAACAATAAAGGATGCTCCATTGTGAACCACTTCTTCTTCCTGAGCCTTAGATTTGAGAAACTGCACAAAGAACGTGGAAACAACAACAGAGTAGTCTTCCTAGGCCCTGGCTCTCATTTCATCCCGGAGTTGTTTGACTGAGAGCTCACGGGCTATCCCTGTACTTAGGAGGTGGCGCCGTTTGCCCAGGTTGTGAGCCTTTGGGCTTAGCTAGCACGCTTCTCCTTGGCAGTGCATGTCAAATGGCGAGGAGAGAGCCACGCTGCCTTCTTCCCCCTACGGTTCCTTCATCACATTACCACCAAAGGGACTTTCAGGGTTCTCTAAAAGTAAACTTCAGCTTGACATTAAAGTTTAATTAAGACTTGTACAAGAGCTGCTTAGAAATAGATGTTTATAAAATATTCTGGCTCAGAACCAAGGCATTAGTCAGTGAACACCTTTGGGAGAGAAGTTGGCACTTCGACAAGCAACAGAAGGTGGAAGCGTGGCGCGCACAGGCAGTTTCGGAGGCAGCAGCCGATCAGAGACGCTCGGGGCTCACATTGTCAGCAAGACTCCCGATTTAGTTTCTACTTTAAGCTAGTTTGCACAATTAACCACGGTCCTAACTCGACTCTTTTTAAACGTACACCTCACCATAGATTTTGATTCTTTAACAAGATGCTGTTGGAAAGGCCCCCGCCAGCATCCTACATGACAAGAGGTAGAGCCAACTGCACATCTGGACGGGTGGCGCAACTGAACCAGCGGCTTCCCCGGGACTCACAGTTCACTCTTCATTAAAGCGTGCATAATGCAGGCTTGAAATTTACAAAGCTGCTTAGAATCCACATAACTGACATGGACCCAGGTACTGTGCACACACGGAATCCTAACTTAATAAATGAAAGAGGAAAACAAGCAAGCTGGAAGATCAGGCCCTACATGTTCTCTCGGTGAATGCGACTGGATTTTACAAGATGTTCTCAAAACCTTAGTCTCATTAGTACATTCTTTCTTGATAAAAAGTCAGTTTGGTCTCTGCAGCTTACTTATCTTTGATCAGGATGGTAGGGGCGAGAAAAGAAAGAAGGGAAGAGATAAGAGGAAGGAATGAGGAAAAAGATGCCAGAGCAAAATCAATGCGAACGGTTCCTACACTTTAATGTGTAAAGATGCTGAGCAGATTTATTAGACAGAACGTAGCCTTCAGCTAAGTGTCCTCCATTCCAAAGTCAAAGTTTACCCTCTTCTCTTTTCCTTTATTATTGTTGCAGCAGAAATAAAACATGGAGGGATTCCTGCCAGCTGGGATAAACCAATTAATTATCCCTCTTTACTGAATAAAAGCAAACTTGCTAAGTTTAAGGGGAGAATTGAAAAGGAGATTGGGGGAGGGAAAAGGCAGAGAGGGGAGCAGAGAAGAATGTAGAGCTCAATAAAAATCAATAAAAAATAAAGAAAAAAAGCTTGGATTGGAAGTTGGGTAGCGAATGAGCGGACTTTTGTGCAGAAACATGTAATTTATTCTTCTCGAGCTTTGTGAAGTCACTGAGGCTTTTATTTTGAAAAGGACAATTTTATTAGATTCACTTTTTGAGGAGTTAAAAACATGGTATCACGGGCCATTCGCTGCTTACAGTCTACTCATCGGTGAGCTCCCCATTTCCTGCTAACAGAACCCAAGATTATTCAGGCAGTAGGTCACACTCCCTTAATATCACAGAACAAGAGTTTTTAGTTCAACAATGGGGAATGAAGCCTAATATCGAATGTGATTGTGACTGCATTCTCCTTGTACCATGACAGATTTGGGGGAATCCATGCCTATCAAACTAAAGTAGGCATAAGAAGGGCTGTCTTTTCTGAAAAGCCTCAAAAAGCAAAAAAGCAAAACAAACAAACAAACAAAAACACTCTTGTTCTTGCACCCTTTTCCTTGATGAGAATGTTAGGGTTAAAATATTATAATCATTAAAAAAGCCAAGAGAACATGAAAGAACTTTCTATGCCCTGCCCAGGCTTCCTAGCTATATATAAGACCTGTAACTGCTATCTCCTTGCAAAAACTATGCCACATAGATTTCTGTAAGTCATGGTTAGTCAAACGCTCTGTTAGATGAAGTTAAAGTACCCCTAACAGTTATAAAAACAAACAGGTCATTACATCCTGACCTATATGAAAGGTCAGGCTGTAAACCCCTTCTCGATGGCTAATGCCAATTATTATGACAACATCATCATGTTTGCCCATTGTCATTTTACCATAGTAACCCCTCTGGTGGGCTTATTGTCCCAGGAATTTAGACACACAGGAGGAGGCCTCAGCATGATGGGACCACGAGGGGACGTGAATCAGCCCTGCTTTTCATACACTGAGCATTTTATTATTGCAGGCATCAGACACTCCTGTTCTTTAGTGAGTAACTGCATTTACATAAACAGGCTTCTAGATCTGGGACACATAATACCATCAGTGCCAGCAGAGCTACAGCCAGAAGAAGGCATATAACATATGGCCCCAATTTGCAGATGGTTGCTGAGAAAGGAGAGAAGGCACCTACATGGAGAGATGCTGTATTTTTGTCTGACACAGAATAACTTACTCAAAACACAGTCAGAGCTTTCAGTGCAGCTCTGAAAACTTAATTCAAAGCGTTCTCATTTGCACATCCCCCAAATGAGTTATCATTAGCCTCACAGAAATAGCTTGTAGCCTTCCAAACTGATGCAAAGGGACAAGTGCCCACTTCTTTATGGCGGAATTCATTCCATACCCAAAACAGCGACGCCTTTTGTTGAACCCTAAAATGTACCAGGCTTTGAACTAATCCCTTGTATCAAGTGCATGTTAAAAATTAAAACATCTTATAGGGAAGGCACAATTGCTACTATTTTATAGCAAAGAAAGACAAGGCTAATAAGCTTCTCTCAAAAGGCTACACTGTTGTGAATATGGAGGATGGGAGAGTTGAGCCTGATCAACTTGACCTCCCATGGGAAAGTCTTCATCATTACATCACTCCCCTGGTTTCCATGTGAGAAAAAAAACTTGTGGAAAATCATGAAACAAGAGGGGTTAAATGGGGTAGGAATCAGGGGACAGGGTAGAGGAGGTATAACACTAAAAACCTTTGAAAAATCAAATGAAAACCTACTACTCTCGATGTTTCCTAAAGTGTGTATATATACAAATATATGGAAAGAGTTATCCTATAATGAGGAGGCAATTCCTCTTGCAGACAAATCACGGCTAGCAAATAAAGTCTCGATAACAGACGTAGGCTCTTGCTTCTGGAGTTGTTAGTATCCTAGACCCTAAAACATTACATGGTATTACCATTACCATCTAGAACTTGATAGTAAGAATCTTGCAAAACAGGCATAGAACATGGAGAAATCAAGCTGGTCCTGATCTGGAGGCCTCATCCCTATTGGGCAGCTTTCCTGACAGAAAGTGCTATGCATGCTATTCTGAAGAAAAATAATGATTGGTCTTACCCATCTGTAAGACGGCACACTACAGTAAGGACAACTCTGGCAAGACACACCTACAGATGCAATAGTGGCACAGGTATTATGGGAGTAACCAGCCATTTTATGATTGGATTTAAGGCCCACTTCATAGACATGAAACTTAAGCTTGGCATTGGGGCCAAGAACCCAAGGCTCAGGTATACCATACAACCAAGGGGAGAACCTGTTACTATTATTCTACTAAGTATACATAGTATTTAACAAATTATCAAGACAAATCCTTATACCCATACATCAGTACATCTCTCAACTTTCACCAGAGAAGTTTCTTTTGTAGAAGGTGATGTTTAGCAAAGAAACTCACAACCTACAGAGAATCAGGAATGGCCGATTGCTCAGACCTAAATGAGACATACATATCACAATCACACTATCTTCTCCCAAGTCTCAGAAATCATTTCATGTGGCGCGCTTCCTGACCAGCAGGAATGAACGGCCACGAAATCGAGATTCCTTCCCTTATCACGTCTTTATTCGGAGCCACTCGGTTGAGGGAAATTGGGGAGAGGAAAAGGAGAGCGATGAGAGAGAGAAAGCGAAAGAGGAAGTGAGAGAGAGAGAGATTAGAGAGAGCAAGCAGAGCCCAGAGGCAGCTGCTTTTAAACGGTGGAGAGGCTTGAATGCTGATTGGTTGATGCCATTCTGCTAGGGCCTGAGACCACAGGACAGGTCAGGGAACCAAAGCTTTGAAATGCAAAACACAGACCCCAAACATTCTGGCCTGTGCGGCAGCATCAAAGGAACTGTAAACCTCCAGGCTGTAGGACCCCCCTGGCACCATCTCGCCAAGGCGACATCCTGGCGGCTCCTTACAATTTCATAACAGGGAGGACAGAAAGACTTTAAGAACCAGAGGCAGTGGAGGACTACAGATAAATAGTGTTTTCTGGGTACTACAAGGCATTTGCACGTATGAACTGACAGCAGCCATGAGTACCTGCACAAAAGTGATCCAGACAAAATCCCAACATGGCTGGGGAAAGTGGGAACACAAAGTCCTACCCCTAACTGAGGCGCTATTGACAAAAAAGAATGACTGCTAAGAGAGGGAGAATCACATTTAACAATGTGGCCTGAGGAGGTACCCATGCTCCAGTTTGTGGATTTACACCCAAGCACACATTAACTGCACAAAGTGGACTACATGGGTTAAAAAAACAAAAAACACATGAAATTTGGAAGAAATATTGGTAGGGGTAGAGAAGGAGTTGGAGGGAAAAAAAGGTTGGACTTTATCAAAACACATTATACAGATGTGTGAATTCTCAACCAACTTTTAAAAAGTGAACTTAAAGCTCTGTTCATAGTGGAGGTTTCTTCCTTGGGTCCCCTAGATATCAATGAGGACTTTCTGGGGTGTCAGAATAAGCATTTCTGTTAGGCATTGTGAGTATTGTCTTGGATATGCCTCGAGATCACACCCTAAGGAACACCAGCTTATACTTGGATAGCTACTGTTTAAAACCACAGGCTTGATTTTTAATTGGAAAAGTACTTGGTATGTAGACAAATTTTTGCAACAAAATAGAAAACCTGAATAAATAATTCCATGCTATTTGAATGAGTTGAATACATTCTTCGTGATATTTTTCACATAAGTTTTGAAATCTCATTTTCTCATTAGCCAGAAGATTTGCAATGAAAGGTGACCAGGAAGACACAGAATGCGGAAAAAACACGGTTAATGGTTAAGAAACCGTCCTGCTCTACAAACACACCTGCACAGTCTTTATCAAAGTCTTCTGGTATACCTTAGACCATGCACATCTTAGAAAACAAATACACTAATGGGAAGCTCTAAGTTGTTCAACTAATAGACCGACAAAGCCATGCTATGCTCTTGTGTGCACGGCAGTTGCTAGTCACTGTTTTTCAATTACTGGAATGAGCCAACTGAATCATTTATAAGAACCAGGTTCATTTGCCCATCAAGTTAAGGGCTCCTTGTACCACCACTGTAGATGTTAGGTCATACTGGACACATCAAGGTCAGAATACGAATGACAGTGCTGAGAAGCCAGAAGACTAGAGGATCCAAGCAGGCTACTAGGTACACTTTGTAAAATAACAAGGAGAGATGGGAGAGAAGGGAAAGGGGAGATAGCACTCTTAGGTGGCACTACTTCAAATTTTAATAATTGATAGAGTCTTACTGTGGGACAATCTTTGTATACTGTAAATATGTATTACTCTCATTGGTTAATAAATAACTGACTGGCCTGTGACTAGGAAGGAAGATACTGGGCTGCTGAGTCAGAATAGGAGGCCACTGGGAAGAAGGGCAGAGTGGCAGGAGTTGCCACCCAGAAGCAAAGTACATCCATAAATGAGCTAAGGCAGCACATAGGTGAATAGAAATGTGTTAAGTTGTAAGAGCTAGCTAAAAAATAAGCCTAAGCTATTGGCAGAGCATTTATAATTAATATTAAGCCTCTGTGTGGATTTTTTGGGGAGTAGCTGGTGGGACAGAAAAGTTCACCTATAGGATCTCAAGAATAAAAATATAGACAAAAAGGTTGAATCTAGGTTTCTCACTCAGGCAATTAAGTAATGGCTACACCATTCCTGGTTAATGACTAATCAGAACCAATCTACAGGATACTTACAGTGCTTGCCAAACAGCAGGCCGTGGGATGTGATGCTGCAAGATAATGATTTAGGTATAGGCAATGTGGGAAGATCAGGAGAAGTCATTGTTGTAAGATTATTTAGGAAAAATATGTCATGAGTGAATGAGGTGGAGTGAATGAGGTGATCATGATGGGTAGCAAGGATGTTCTCAACACAGTTGAGGGGAGGCTCGAGGAGGAAACACAACAAGATGTTGTCAAGGAGCTGAAAAGAAAGGAGCTTCAGCAGGTGAAGCCAAGGGCTACCAGGTGCTTCAGAGGAAGCTCAAAAAGGAAAAGGAAAGCATCCTTTGGAATGTAAGCCCAAGGTTACCCTTTCAGATTGAGCCTTTCTTGGTCTCTGACCTGCATGTGCTATGCCTTTCCATAATTAAAAGTCACACTAAGAAACATAGAAAAGCCGGGCACACACTATAAATCCCAGTGCTTAGGAGGCAGAAATAGGCAGATCTTTGTGAGTTCAAGGCCAGCCTGGTCTACAGAGTGAATTACAGGACAGCCAAGGTTACACAGCGAGAGTCTGTCTCAAAAAGAAAAATACAAAATAAAATAAAAACCAAAGAAACAAAAGAGAAAGAAAGTAAGAAAGAAAAGGAGGGAGGGAGGAAAGAAGAAGAAATATGTAAAAACAACCTATGGCTTGTGCCCAGGATCCCCCTCAACCCAGCCATTTGACTACTACTGCCCTGAGATTTTTATCTTAAAATTTGCCACTGACACTTTCCTTCTGCATTTTAAATGCAAACTCCATGGCCCTTCCCATCATTACGTTATCTTATGTTGACAAGGAACGTTAATGTTAATTCCACCTTTTTACATCTCCAACTGCTTATCAGGGCTTAATTCCCTGAAGATCATTTATAGTTTCCAAAAGGGTTCCTATCGTTCCTAAGCTCTTGAAATGAAAGGACTCCTGACATTTGATATACAGCGGTTTGTTCAGAAAATTTTACATTTCTTCTCCCTAGGCAAGCTGTGATAAAACACCATGACCATAATCAATTTTGTCTTACAGCTTGTAGTCTATTATCCAGGGAATTCAAGACAAGAACCTAGAACGAAGGACTGACGCAGAGCTATGAAGGAGAAGCGGCTTGCTCAGCCTGTGTTCTTATAGCACCTAGGGCCACCAGCCCAGAGAGGACACTGTCCAGGGTGAGCTAAGTGCTCTACAATACTCAGCCTGTCAAGACAGCGCACCCGGGCTTGCCTCCAGGCCAGGCTGGTGGAGGCGTTTTCTCAACTAGTGTTCACTTTCCCCAAATGACTCCTCCTTATGTTACGCTGACATAAAATGTGACAGTACATCCACCGAATTGAAGTTGCTCCACATAGCTCTGGCTTCCTTTATGTCCCCACTCCTAGATCAGTCCTCATTTTCCCCTGACTGTCACATCCTTACCCTTCTTTCCTTTCCTGTGGTCCCCAGATATGCAAAACAACTTGAATGTAGGGAATCGCTACGTGATACAAAGTTGCGATGTTTTATTGTCCACTGTAAAGTAGCACTAGACATCCTTTTTATCCAGGTCTTGCTATCTGCCAGATGCAATTCTAGGCATGTTGTACCCTATTACTCTGTTTACCATCCTGTGAATTTAGAACAAGTTAGTTTATGTCTCTCAAATTTGTTAAAATGTATTATTTTGCATATCAGATTGAGTTGCATAGCCCATTTTTCTAGCCATAAAATATACGAACCACTGTATATCATTTTTTACAGTAATACTCGTATTACCAGGCACTTAATAAACGTTGAAACATAATTATGATCATGATAATGATACCCAAAGGTGCAATTAAATCTCTTCTAAGGTCCAAAAATTTATTAAAGCATACCTCAGAGAACGTCAGGGTGACTCACATGCTTTCATTCTTTAAAAATGTTAATACTCAAATTATATATATATATATATATATATATATATATATATATATATGTTATGAGTGACATAGGCATCATTTAGTATCTCACAACAAACTTTGCCATTTTGTAGATTTTTTTATGATGACAACTCTCGTGGGTTAGTTCCTCTCTCACTGGAACCCACGCGCATTTACTCTTTATGCGCTTTTGAGGAAAAATGAGAAAATTACACTTACTTCAAAAATCCAATTTTTGCAGAAACTTGCAGATCAGCAGAACAATTTTCATGGGCACAAAACCTTGCAAAGTTTATCTGGAAACAGAACATTACAACCTTTATTTTAATTTCTATGTATTTAAAGAATAAGGTGCCTGTGCTTGACAAATATAAGAATGCCACATCAAATTATAATTTATGCCTCCTCCAAGGTTCAATCTGAGAATCAGTCAGGAGTTCAAATTTATAGTTTCAGGGCTAAGGAAGATCAGTCCCTCTAGTAAATTCCAGGACTAAAAAAAATAAAAAGCTTTGTGAAATTATATTAAAGACACTATGCAGCTATTTGGAATATCAGCTGCCGAAACATCCTTAATCTGCTTTCCCCCACTTTCTCCAGAAGTCCAACATCTACCTAATTTTAGCACAGGAATGGGCATTGAATTGAATCCAATAATATAGCTATACATTCAAGGTGAGAGGCATAGCTTTGTGGAAACATTGAACGATATTAAATGGTAGCATGACATGAAGTTTTTTCCAATTTACTAAGTTCTAATCATTTAAAAGGATCCATGCACACCTGAGTGTGCATGGACTACTCAGGAAGACATAACGGGAGACACTATGTAAAAGCAAAGAAAGGAAATAGTTCAAGGCGATAGGAACAAGTCAAGAAGGGGGAAAGATATAAATGAAGGAGGAAATCTAGAAGGTCAAAGAAAGAATCATGCACACGAAGTGGGAAGTGGGCTCATGGAATGACATTGAATAACTCACAGAACAACCGATATCAAACATGGTCTCTCTCCCATAATTCATTTTCTTCAAGGACAAAAAAACTTACATGTGTTCTACATAAATATTTATACACAAGAAGGTACTCTTGTGGCTAAACACAAGTTCAAACATATTCAGTTGACTATCCCAAAGGGACTATTAAGCACACACACAAACACACACGCACACACAAAGAGAGAGACAGAAACAGAGACAGAGAAGAGACCAAGAGAGACACATTTTAAATCTATTTTCATTAACTATTAACAACCCACAAAATTTCTAAACAATTCAGGCACATTTCAATTAAGTTTGTCATATTTTAAAAATTCTTCAGTTAGGTTACAAAATATTTCAAATGCAAAAAAAAAAAAGACTCCTACTGTTTTCCTGATCATGTCTTTTTCTTTCTTCTGCTGGAGGATTGGCTGCAGTGGTGGGAATTCCTCTGTGTTCCTTTTGGTAATCACATGATGTCCAAGGTGGTACGTGACCTCAACCTGAACAGGCGTGAGGATGTCTCGTACATCTTTCTAAGGGAATTGAAAACCATATGATTAATTAAGAATAGACACAGAAAACTCCCTTCTTCTAAAGGGCCAGATGAAGCACAAGGACAGAGATACAAGACCCATGTTTTAGCAGAATTGCTTCAGAAAGCTTGGAATCTGTGTTCTTTTTGCACTACAGCAATACCTCTACTGCTTGTGACCACACAAAGAGCATAAAATGGAAAACCATTACTATATGATAATATTTACAGAAGTCTGCATGTCCGTGCTTTCCCTTCCCTGCTATTCTCTGCAATTCCTGGAGTTTGGTGTTGGAACATAAACATTTTCATGTACACACTCAGTAAATAATTTCCATATATTCCATTTAATATCACCCTGTATCCTTATAGAGAACTAATGTCTCTCAATAAGATTTCTTGAAATCACTCAGAAGACTTTGTATTCAGTTTTATTCATTCAAGTTCATATTTATTATGAAATTTTCTTTTTGGTTCTGTATTGCAATGACCCTTTCCCCTTATATTATCTAACATCATGGCTGGTAATATAAGAAAGATGTTAGCCTTGTACATCTAAGTTAATTGAATTTTCTTATTGTGATCGTTTTATTGTTTGCTTGCTATTATTATGATTCACAAAAAGAGAGAGTTCATAGAGTTATCATCAATTGCACAGCAGTGGTAATCATTAAGAGATTCATTCTGCATTCATTCTCAGTGGCTTCCTGAGCTATACATAGCACTTCTTGTGTCTATTCGTATTGCTATGTGAATGATAGCACTTGTGAATGATTAGGTTAGTATTCATTTTCCTATGTCCCCAATGACACAGCTCATGGGTTCATTTCAATACATTATCATTGCTTATTCAATCTTTATTTCTACAGACATACATTAGTTTTATCTTTTAGAAATATTTCTCATGAGCTTTAAATATTTTATTGTACTTGCATTTGATTATTTACTTCATAATAATTTAATAGTTAAATAATCATAGACACAATCTTAAAATTATGTCTTCTTATTATCCAAATCATTACCTGACATATGTACAAATTGAAATAATATAATCAAGCAGAAATAACCAGAAAACATTCAGGATTCAATGAAATCAGCACCACAATAAATTCAAAAGTTGTTCTGGAATTGAAAACACATGCATGGGATTGAGACAAAAAAACATATCCTGGTGTCAGTTGCTCAAGACTCACTAGACAGAAATGGAATATCTAAAACACACGGACAGGTAGATATCCCTTTCTCCTTGTCTGGAGAGGCTACTGTGATCTCATGAACAAAGCCACCCATGAGCATTTATAACAGAAGTCAACTGAGCATTACACGGAATAAGACATGTTAAAGCCCACTATACACACATGTTAAACACAACAAAAGCTAAAAGAAGAACGATCTCAGAATTTGAGGGAGCTTGTTTTGATCAACAAATAGTCCACAAGCATCAGGACCATGTAGAAAATCCATGGAGTTTTCATTTTCCTTGGCATAGAATTGTTACTATATCTTGAAAATAATTTGAAGAACCAGGCACAAA
The DNA here is from genome assembly GCF_982192425.1 of Myodes glareolus. NCBI lineage: Eukaryota > Metazoa > Chordata > Mammalia > Rodentia > Cricetidae > Myodes > Myodes glareolus. The sequence continues at coordinate 59,836,783 of NC_142046.1, read as the reverse complement.
TTTTAGTGTCCATCCTATTAACCATTTAAACATCAAGCTCAGATGGATGCAAACTCCCTACGTCCTTATCAATTTACAAGTTCCATTTTAAGAAGTGCATTCAGCAAATTCTTTCTAGGCTATTCAAGAACTCAATTATTTGCACCCAGGACAGACAAATTTCCTTTTCCTGCCATATCCTTGAGTGGCTCCAAGGACAGACATAATGGGTACAGAGAGGGAATGAAGAAAGCACAGACACACAGACAGACAGACAGAATAGCTGGGTCAGGTGGGCTGTGCATACTGACGGTGTAAGGTCAACCACACAATAACTGAGAACCTTAGTGTATTTACTATGCATAGCACAGAGGCAGAGAGTTTCTGTAAGAGGTCTCTAAAAGCCAGAAGTTTCAGGCTGGGAACATTCGTAAGGAAGAAGTTGCTGTTTCTAACTTCAGGAAGATAAGAACCTAGAGACCATCCTTTACTACCGATATAACCATGGCCAGGTTCTTTACTTTATGTTTTGTTATGCTCTCTGAATATGACAATGGCGGGGATGTCTGCATAGCGCTGGGATGGTTAGATAGTGTAATATATGCAAAACACTTAGATTTTACAATATTACATATACATTACTTCAAATGTAACTTAGTAAGTCAGCCAATCAAATACTAAAATTTAGCTTAATAAATGCCGAGAAACATTTGCAGGCATAAGAAAGTGGGCCTATTGTCACTCAAAGAAGATTAAATAGAAAATGGCATTGTAGCAACCATTAGATTTCTAGTATCAATGGCACCTGAAAGACCTGGAGACTGAACTAAGTGTTCAAGATACCTGACTACTTTTTTATTCTTTTATCTCCAGATGTTCTTTACTAAATTACTTGGCAAATGATCATATCAACAGGAAACCTTGACCATATCGGAATGCTGCAAATCAAAACCCAAATCCCAAGTTATCCACTTGCGAAAATGAAACAGCTTGAAGTCCTGAGTATGACAATAAAGAACCTGATTAAATTATTCCCTGGGCATAGGAACTAGACAGTCACTGAATGTCCCTCAACATGTCCACTGTTTGAATTCTTCTCAACAAGCTTGCGTCGACCGAATCACGTCATCTAATTCATACTAATTCTCCATGAGGTCTTCTCTACATCTGGTGTATATTACTTTCATTATCCTAATTAGCTATTAATTATGCTTTCTCATAATATATGAAATGTGCATGTGCTCTTGTAAAAAAAATCATACTTGTTTAACTTTATCAGCTCTACCTAAAGATAAATGCTAAATGAAACATTAAAAATGTCTTAGAGTGACAGAGTAAGTATTTAGGAGGGTAAGTATTTGTGAAATTTGCTTAAAAGTTTATTGTACTTGAACTGACAAAGCTATTATATTAAAATTAATAAAATTCAATGCCACATTTTATGTGAATTTTCATAACATAGCACCCACAAGAATGCAAAATAACTCATACTTAAAATTAGCCAAAGTCTGTATTCTTTCTCTTTCATACATCTCTATCGACTGACCAACTTGAGTTATGACACTCAGTCTGTAACTAGCATGACACAGTATCACTGTAGTTACACAGATTTCTGGCACTCAGTCTTGGAGCAGAAATGAATTATGATATATGGACCAGCTGATAGTCTTCTGTGCTTAAAAACTAACTTCTTTGCAAATAACAGTTCATTAAGCTATGTACATATGTTGCTCAAAACTGTAAGTAATTGTGACAGATAATAATGCAAACAAAACACTAATCATTCTTGAAACAATTGTTATGGTGAGAAGATGAAGCTTAGAAGTTATCTAAAAGACTTACAGGACAAATAAGCTAGCTTCACTTAAAAACCAAGGTTTCAGAAATATCAGAGCTTAAGGTCTTATGGTTCAGATCTGACATGTCCCGCCAAGGCCCATTTGTTGGGTTTGGTCTTTAGTGTGGCAAAGTACAGAGGAGGAATATCTGAATGAAATTGGATCCTGGGACTCATCAACAGGGTAATTCTTTTATGGTTACCTATTTGACGGGCAATGGGAAGATGCTGGCAACTGAGCAGGTGGGCCTTAATTCAAAGGAGTGGGTGCTGGGCCTCTCCCGTTTCCAGGCCCTTCCTCCCAGTCCTGCTTCCTGGTTGGGAAGAGGCTGTGTTTCAAAGGCCCTCACATGGTGAGCAATTCACACTCCTCTTCCCCAACATGTTCTGTTTCATCCTAGGCTCACAAACAACGGAGCTGGACAACCATGCAATGAAGCCAAAATGAGTTTTTCTTCCTATAATTTGATCTATCTCAGGTATTACGGCAGCATAACACTAACACAATCTCCACAGGCAGGCAGGTGGGTCTAAGGATTCACTAGAACACGTTACTGGGAAGGCACTGAAGCCCTGGGCCTCAGGGTATGACTGACAGTGACAGGGACTGCTCTTGCCTGTCTCCTGGGATAGATTAGTATGCACCAATGGTTAACGAATAGTAATTTGACGCAGTAAACGTGTTTTTATCTCAGCAAGTTGACAACTGCACACTAGAATATTCCAAGAGAAATTGTTTCTTGTGCAGTATTTTGTCTGAATTAATAAAAATGGCGTATCTAGTTCCTTGGGCTAAAAAGGTAACTGGAGTCATCTTTGTGAACCTCCTTTTCAAGTGTCTAATGTAGGATTCAAGTGTCTGTCAGGGAACAGCACGGACTGTGCCTTTAAACACCTCTCAACCCATCTGTTACCTCTGCCTCTGATGGAAACCTCATCTGACCTTAGTGAGAGCTGTCACATTTTCTGTGTCAATGCTTGTACCCTCTTATCCACCAAAACTCTGCACAGCGGCTAGGGTGCTGTCACACTGAGCTCATGCACACTCGGCTCACACTTCTACAACAGATCTCCATCTCCCTCAGGAAACTCCACAGATCCCATCAGATCCGTCTTGCAAGTGTCCCCCTACCCCTACTGCTCATTTCTTTGTCAACCTCGCCTCTCCATTGTCCCTTAAAATAACCTGCTACCTTCTTGTCCAGAAGCATTTTACCTAGCTCCCAGAACCTTCTACTCCCAGACCTGAGATTCTCAAAATACAGGACCTAAGCCAGGGGCACTAGTATCACCCAGGAACTTGGAAGAACGGCAAATCTTCATGTCTTCTGCAGACCCGTACATCCAATGATTCTAGTCACCGTCTAGCACGGAGTATTTGAGAAGCCCTATCTATCGGTGTTGCTGTTACACACTGAGGTTGGGAACCACTGCCTTGCATTGCTTTTGTGGTCGACATCCTCACTCCTTTCAAAGTCTTTTCTCAGCTGTTACCTCCTGAGTGAGCTCTGCTTATATCTCACCCTCTTTATTTCCCACCTCCCTACCCAGCATCCAGCTCTTTCCTGTAGTCTGTTCCTTCTTAATACGTATTTGCCTTATCTGTATAATCGTCTAAAATACTAAAGATTTCTTTTTCAGTATGCTTTTGCCTCTTACCACTGGCCTAGAAACTATGTGAAGGTAGTGGTCTTGTCATTTGTCATTCACTGATAATGTCTAAGTGTCTCAAACAGAATATAACACAATGTATTTAATAATCACCTAGGGAACATAGTGAATGAGTAAACTGAGTTTAATTGGTATCCACCAGCAAGGAGTCCTCTGAATGCTGAGTGACCTGAACATGAATACACCATTCTAAATATTTATTTTTATTTATTTGTGTGTGACAGATGTGTGTGCATGTATGTATGTGTGTGCGTGCGTGTGTGTGTGTGTGTGTGTGTGTGTGTGTGTGTGTGTGTGTGTGTGAGAGAGAGAGAGAGAGAGAGAGAGAGAGATGTATGGGAGACCAGACCAGAAAAGGTCAAATCCCCTGGAACTAGTTCCAGGCAATTATAAACTAACTAATACGTATACTTGGAAATAAACTCAGGTCTTTGGGAGATCAACAGGCTGAGTCACATCTCCAGTCCCCTGAATACAATATCAAGAAGTATCAGTACATTTCCTTTTAAGGGGTCTAAGTCAATTTCTTATATTAGACATCTTTAAGGGACAGAAGAGCCAGGCAGATCACTGTAGTATAGGGCTTGGGATGCCATTATGTGCTGGAGAATCTCCCTAGCAGACTGTCATTGCTCTCTAGCCTTGTGAAAATTTAATAATAATAATAATAATAATAATAATAATAATAATAATAATAATGAATAGAACATTCATGATAGGGCCCAAAGTCAACAGTGCACCCTATTATCACAAAAGCCATGGTATCTCTGCAAGGATACATACAACAGAGCATGGAAACCTCTAAAAAGTGTAATTCTCCTCCAAATGTGCTCGGAAGAAAATGTACAATTTGGACGATCTCTTATTCGTAGGAATAATGCCAGGGAACAGGGCTAAATAAACCAACTCCATTTGTTGCTATTTTTACAACTTAAACACAACCTGTTTCCTTGAGCACCTCTAATGCTGGTCCTCACGTTGCACTGAAAATGGCCTCAGCAGTTCTGTCACTGACTAATACAAGACAAAACACACCTGTGAAGGAAGAAAATGAAAGAGCCTCCGAATCCCCACCACACCGCTGATGGCTACATTAACATCGTCCTCTGTGTTTGGCTCTTGGTAGCTTTACTCTAGCGGAGCAAACCCTGCGAAGGGCTGTGGGGAAACGGCTTGGGGACTCACGCTCTCCGCAGAGCACAGTGCACCCGTCTCTGTGCTTGTTTGCCTATTCCTGGAATAAGCATCTGAGGGAAAATTAAGTTCCAAGCTGGGGCTACTATTTCAAATCCCCCAAAAAAGGGCTCTTAGGAATAGTTTGGTTTTCTTGTGGCAACAGATTTTCTGATGAAGTGCATGGTTCTCTAATGAAAAAAACCTGGCACAGCTTCATATGCTAAAATTTAACCAATGTGAGGAGCTTGATGCTCAATTTGGGAATGAGGATTTTAATAAAAGAAGCATGAAATCCACTGTGCTCTGGCATAAATATCTCCCAAGCCATGGTGAGAGCTGCCACACTGATCCACAGACGAGCCCCACCATACTGCAAGTGTAAAGCTCCCCCTGGCACCCCAGCAGAGCTGCAGCAGAAACGAAGAATCCAGATGCATTCATGCTGCCTTCTTCCTAACTGGGGTCATGGAAGACAAACCGACATGTCACCCCAAACACACCACAGAGAAGAGCTGAGGCCCAGCAGAATAACCCAGGTATGTTCGCAAGCAGGTGGGTAAAGAGGACAGGGAAAAGCTACTGTAGGGGGAAGTAAGTCTCTAGACACAAGGAAACAGGCACAGAGACTAAGATGCATCAGGAAGTGGACTCTACGTCCTCTAGGATGAAATTGCTTGATGTGTTGATGGGGACAGGAAGCTAGCAGTCCCTAAACACACATTATACAGTAAGTTGCTTCCGTGTGGACAGTATGGACATCAATATTTCATGATAAGAAGCTTTCCTTACCCGCATGAATGCCTGGTGTGTCCTACACTTCTCTCCACTGCTCGAAACCCCCACGCTTCCTGTGATCATGTCTGAAGTTCCATTAGAGAAGAAGTAAAACCTTGCTGGCGTCTCTGCCTTTCTGTGCACATCCAAACTCACGTTGTAAAACAAAACTGCAAACCGGGAAGAACCGGATTAGCACACACGTTCAAGGCGCTGGGATGGGAACAGTGACATGCCACACTGGAAACACCTCACGTTCTTTCATTAGGTTATTTTTTACACAGTTAAACTGATATCAAAAACATAAAAATACACCTTCAAAAACTGTTTTTAATAAAATAAAGAATGATTTATTAAAGTCTTTTCAAGTTTTCATTATTAACATCTTTACTTATTTGCTTAAGCCTTTCACATATAAGAATGTGTAAAACATACTGTCAAAATCATTACTAATAACACAAGCCTTTGGTCACGTTTGTCTACATAGCACCTGGTAACAGAATTACAGATAGAGCTTTGAGCTACACCAATGCTCAGAGATGAGTCCATCTTGTGTGATTACAAGGCTAACTTGAAATACAGTAAGGTTCACTTATTTCAGCTTTTTGTTTGTACGCTTGATATTTTTAATTTTCCTATATAAAATGAAAATACAGGTCATAAGCTACACCTTTACAAGAAACAATCACCTTCCTTTCAGTCCAATCCCAACTACTCATCCTCTATGACTCATAGTCTGACCCTCTAGAGTTAGTCTGTGCAGAAGCAAAAGTACATGAGCTTTCTCTCGACTATACTACTGGTTTGAAGGGCTGATTTCAAATCTGACATACTAAATATTTAGCTGCAAAAAAAGGACCTCAGATGAGATGGGGGAAAAATGGAGGATTAGAAGTGCCTTAAAATCATCAACGCAGATTCCAGCAAGGAAGTGAGCCCCACTTCCAGCATCTAAGCAAGTCCTCTACAGAGGGAGTGGAGCGCAGCCCTCTACTGAGATGCCTTCACTACACAGGAGTAAGGATGTGTAAGTGAAATTCTAAAGGATTTATATACATCCTGCAGCATTCGTTTATAAAATCAGCTTCCATTTCTGAAGGAATTTTACCCTCTCATCTCAAGGCTACATGAGCATAAGACCTGTATTGTTCTTACATTTCTTTCCAAATCAATCTTTCAACCATCATTTAATTAGAAAATAAATCCCAAATCAATTGACTTTAAAATTTCAATAATTGTAACTTAACCTAGAGAGCAAGTGAGAGCTACAATGAGGGATCTATCTATACATGCGTCACCTGAGTTCAAGCAAAGGTAACACAAAGAGGGAAATAAAACCCTTTTCCCTTCAATAGGCAAAGCACCTGGGCTTCATCAAGCAACCCTACTGTGTGTTTTTTTCTTAACGAGGACTCTTTTCATGACAATAAAACGTGTTTTACAAGAACATTGTGACTATTCATGAGTTCTGTATATTTGCTTTCAGACATGATGAAAAAATATCCAGTGCCATGGAGTTGGAAGAGCAAGGACGCGGCCACGTCCATTCATGTGTATCTTTCAGATAATCCATCAGCTTGTCTATGCTAATGTGGAATTCACTCTGGGGTCACACTCCCCAGGTGCCAATAACCAGATGAGGGTTTGCCCATCTTCTTATTACTTCAGCTCTGGCCAGGGCTCTTCAAGAGCATTATTAAAAATGAGTCTCATAAGGTACAGATGCTGCATTCATTCTGCCCTTTGCATGACGAACTTGTTCAGACTGGAATCTCTATCATACATACAAAGTCTGGCTCAATGAGTATTTGACAGGCTCTGTGATCTTCATATAAGGTTATTGCACCATCAATTTCTCAAATTACTAATAGCCAAATTGTGATCATTCCAGGTATATAAATGACTTACTGTGGGCCACTTTTATTAGTAACTATTCTAATATTGTGTGTGTGTGCATATGTGTGTGTGTGTTAGAGTTCAGATTTACTATCGTCTAGGATGATCCACATCAATGTTACATTCTCTATGGCAGACAATTAAGAGTTCCCTATATATAAAAAAGGGGCCCAATTCTCAGAGCTGATGGTGGCACACACACACACACACACACACACATATAGTATATATTAATTATATATAATATATAAATTATATATATCAAAATTTATCCAGATACGCTAGCTCCAAGTTTATGAGCTCAGTAGAGCCGAGGACGGAACTCGGTAGTGCAGCACCTGACAGTGTCCCCAACGCCCTCAGTTCCATCTCCATCACGGTCAGAAGAGCAGTGATGGCAATGAAAACATCTGAGAAGCCTGTCAAGCAGAAGAGCTGCAGAGAGCTCTTTTGATTCTGAAGATTTCCCAGGTTAAGCACAAAGGGTTCAACGAAAGCAGCAAGTGAAGCCCCTGGCATAGCCTTTTAACATAAGTGCCAAATCTTCTATGTGCCCCGTTTACTGATTGGAGCAACTTGAGGACTGAAAAACAAAAGATGGGCAAGAGGTATAAATCCAAAGATTATTTATTCTCTGCCAAGGAAGTTGTCAACTGCTCATGGCAAACAAACAAACACAAGTTTACTCCCCAAGTGAGGCGTTAGTTTGGTGGCACACACTTACTGATGTAGCCTGGGACTTCTTTGCCCTTATATGAGAAACAGAGGGTTAGATCCATGCACACAGAGGGAAGTCCATTTTCAGTGCAGTCAAATATTGTTCTATTTATTGACTCGGGATGACTTAAGGATGCTTCCACAATCACTACAGGCCTTGTCCTAAGAAGGCAATAAAATTATTAGTATCAATTAGAGAATCATTTTACCTTAAGACAATAATTACATTCCCAACAACCAAGCAATGCCATTTAAATAATTACACAGTAGTATGTGTATACATGCTTGCTTATAATTTGTGTACAGATCGAGAGTTTTCATTTAAGTATATAAAAGCATTGACTTTATCAGATAGTCTGTTTAATTGAATCTAGGAAGGTAAGAAAAATACCCCAAAATTTAATAATAAAATTCAAGCATACCTAAAAAAGCATCAACAAAGCCACTGCTTTTTAAACCTGCCCCCCACTATCTACAATCAGGCCTGATCATCAGTAAGCAAGTTTCACACATATCCACCTCACCTTAGCAACACTGCAGAATCAGACCGAAAAGCACCAACCGCTACATCTGGAGGGGGAAAAAAAACCAACAAAGATTAATGATCACCATTAGTTAAAGGGAATTACCTTGCAGCCACAAATACTTAACTGTGTATCACCTTTTGACTATATCAAAACATCATTTACAGAAAATTAACTGGAAAAGACAAGCTAGCATCCTCAGATCCATTCCCCCAATTGCCTGAATCTATTCACTCGGAGACAGTAGTGATCCTTTCACAAGGAAGCAAAAAAAATGCATGCTAGGGACTTGTGGCATCACTGCCAAGTGGCATGTGATGCTTTGAGTGAGCCTCATCCAGGAGGCTCCTCTCGTGTCTTTAGAAAAACAGATTTCTCCGTTCTTTTCATCGCATGTTTGATTTCTTAAGTAACACTCAAGAACAAGTGTCCTACCATCCAGTTATTAACAGTATAAAACTGATGAATCCCTTAATCATTTCAGGCTCAGCTCCAAAGCTTGAACATTTAGAAATGGAATTAAAAGTGACCTGAAGCCCTACACATTGGTTTTCCATGTTCACAATAAAACAACATCTGCAAACGAGCTTGCTTTGGTCCAGAAATTGAACACAGTCTCTACCCACCAACATATCCATTGTTGTCAGCATCAATTTGTCCTGAGATAGATTGTCCAAACATCCTTAATGATTCACTGATTTGACGTCCTTCGATTCTCTGAAAAAAAAAAAAGAGGGGGTAATTTTGACGGGAAATAGTTATTGAATAGCTAATAATTACAAGATGTCAGCTTAGTTAAGTAATGGATCTTCTGAGGCTTTCTCGAAGACAGTAACTCACAAAATGCATTCTAGATTAAGCAAACTCCTTAAAAGAGGCAAAATTTCCTACACTGAAATAGAGATGAAATCTATTTTATTACTAAAAATTTATATTGTGAAAAAGGCAACATTTCACAGTACAGTTTTTAGTTTTTCCAAAACAATTCTTATTCCCTGTCTTTGAATTTTTTCAAGTTCTGAATTTGCTTCCTTAATCAACATAAATAAACAAATTATTTGGAAAATAAGATGTCTATTATTACGATTATTATTTACCAGTTCCTACTATTTAGTTTTATGATGAAAGTCTGGGGGCTGGAGAGATAGCTCAGTGGTTAAGAGCATTGCCTGCTCTTCCAAAGGTCCTGAGTTCAATTCCCAGCAACCACATGGTGGCTCACAACCTGTAATGAGGTCTGTATAGAATATTGTATACATAATCTGTAATGAGGTCTGTATAGAATATTGTATACATAATAAATGAATAAATATTTTTTTAAAAAAAGAAAGTCTGCTGGTTGGGAAGATTGCTTCCTAACATTTAAGAATACCCCTGCCCTCACTCTGTTCCATCCATTTCACTCCATGTCTGGACGCTGAATCAGAAATACATGGTTGCTGTTCACAGTGAGAAAATCTCAGTATCTTTCACATGATGCATACCTAACTTCTCTGTTCAATTTAGAGGTCCATTTGCCTATAGAGCTAGTGAATCTTTGGAAAGTCTTTTCTTCCCAGAATTTGAGCATAGGTCTTTTTATGCACTGAAACGCCCTGAGTTTTCAAGTTACAGAAGTGAAATGAGAGTGTTGTCATAAAATTGTGTTAAGAAGCTATCAGTTTACCTACTGTACACTGAAAGAAGCATGGCCTAGCTCTGTGAAGAGTGAAGCTTTAGCTGCAACAAACTACAGCTGCTGTCCAAATCGGCAAGCTTGCAAAAACATGACCAGCGCCTTAAGAAAACATACGACATCTCACACACACAGACTTGAGTATTAGGCTAAGGGCAAGATTATGAGTCAAATAGAACTCTATGGGAATAAATGGCTTAGAGAAAATTGTTCGGAGAGTTAGTTAAAACAGGATCATTTACCAATATTATATAGTGAAATAAATCGTGAAGTATTGGAAAGAGAAAAGCAGTCCACATTACCAGTCACGTGGCAAGTGTAGGTTAATAAGCAATGCCTCTTTGGAAGACCTGTCTCACCTGTGAGTAGGTGGGTGAGATCCCATCTGCTCGGCCATTGTAAATGTAGATAGCACCTCGCAAATCATCTTCTTGTGGAGCACCGATAGCAATATCTGTTGGGTTTAAACAGAAAAAAATTTAGAAATTCTTGATACCAAGAATGATCTTTGAAAACTAGCCTTCATGACCCTAAAGGCATGTGACATAATACAAAAATCCCTCTTACACAGCTCAACCACTCTGCCAGGAAAAAAAAGAAAACAAAACACTAACATCATAAAGTTCAGGGTTATTCATGGAAAATAAGAGAGTGGGTGGATTTGAAGGACACTTTTTCACAATGGTAAAGCTTACAGGGGCTCCAGTCATACCTCTGGGGGCCCATCTCAGCTCTGCTGCTGCGCCCTGCAATTCCATGGACCACCGTTCCTCCCCTCCCCGTGTTTAGCATGTGTCTTGGTTTCCTCTACCACAGAACGAGATCACAGCAGGATGCATACTTAATATGAAACAATATGATGCATCCCTGCATATAACAGCATCTGGCAGGTTATGATGTTATATAAGTACAAGAACCTTAGTTTTGAGCTTCTAGACTTTTCTATGCCTTTAAAATGACTTATGAATCAATTCTTCTTCCATTGTTATATATTGGGAATATACAGACATACAAATCGTATTTCAGAAAATGCCTTGTTTTGAAAAATAATGACAGGAGGAATTTATGGTGGTTCATATTGGATTATGACACTGGAAGAAAGAAATGATGATCTTATGTGAAAAAACACAAGAGTAACAGACATGCTGATGAACCTTGTTGTTTAGGTGAGGTAAATACATATATCATGAAGGAGAAAAATGGCGTTCCACAGCTACAAGATCACTTCAGTATTATGCCACATGAGTCTATGTAGGTATATTAATTTATCCACTAATTGTGCAATGTTTTTAATTATTTTAACTGAAATCCAAAGCATATGATAGTTTGTTTTCATGACATCGCTTATTATTGTATGGAAATGTTGTCACAACCATGGTTGTAATTTTGACTGCTGTTTAATATAAACCACGTTGTAATTATCAATGATAATATCAAGAGGACACAATTATTTTAATTATCATGATAGTATGAAGAGGACAGAATTATAAGCCATAAAAATAATTACTAAGAACTTAGTTGCTAAAGTATCAGAAATTACTGCACTCTAGGAAATTTCACACTCTCCTCTTACACATATTTGTCCAAAATGTACAGTTTTATCAAATCAATTAACTCCCAGGGATAGACTGACAGGGGCTGCTCATAGGGCAGGTGTTTCTATACCAAGGTTGATGTCTGGAGCAGCATGCATGGTTAAGAGAGTGCCATTTATTTTACCAAGGAAATGCTTCATTATTAATTGGTGGATAGCCACTGCCCCAATTCTCACAGCGACCCCTCAACAATGTGGTCTGAGACTCTCTCTGGGACTCTTCCAAATCCTATTACAAAACATTGTCCAGACAAGATGTTCTTCCAGGGATCACAGGAATGTGCTTCAGGTTTGGGAACAGATTCAATTGGGTTTGATCAGTTTCTGAACTGTACTGGTAGGCTAAATGCTATTGTCCAGTGATACATACCCTTAATATTTTCTTTCTAAAACAAGCATTCTTCTTAAAATAGAAAAATGATACATATAACAATTTGATAGATATAACTTTTAGAGATGTGTAAGCATTATAATCAATAGTAACTATCTTTAGAATCAACAAGATGTTTTGAATATCACTCTCTATCAACCACGGCAAAGATCAATAACGGGCAGTTACAACTGACCCGACAGGGCAGAAAACAAGACAGCATACCGTCTGGTCCCACTTTCAGCAGGCAAACTTTACAGAACCATCATCATGTTCTCTTCCCCGAACAATTTTAAATGTGGAAATCAAGTCCAAAATTAGAGATTTTTTTTTGAAAGTAATTTTATTAAATTATAAAGAGTTTCCATTTACGCCCCTCCTCCCAACGCCCTCCCACTCCCCCCCTCCCTCTTCTCCTCCCTCTTTGTCCCCAAGGGCAGTCAGGGTCTCCTGCCCTGTGGGAAGTCCAAGTTCCTCCCCCCTCCCTCCAGGTCCAGGAAGGTGAGCATCCAAACAGACTGGATCCCAAAAATCCAGTATATGCAGAGGAAACCGATTTTAATTAGAGATTTTACCTTCAAAGCCGTCATTGTCAAGGTCACCAAGATTTGCTATAGATTCCCCAAATCTTGCAGAATATTTGTCACTCCCAGTGAGCACTGTTTCCATCTCATTCATTACAGCTCCCTAGGTAGAGAGAGAGAAGGTGTCATTATACAACTCCTGACAACTTTACACATGATTTACTGCTATAATTGGATATGAATTTTTCTAATGCATCAAACCACGAATTGAGCTTTAGAACATACATCTCAGTTCAATTCAATAAATATTTATTAAGTCAACACATATAATAGCATGATTAGAACTCAAAGGACATAGAAAATTGTCTAGCTCATGATCCTTAGCTTTGAAAAATCCAATAAATCATTTTGATAATTCAATTTAACAAATATTTATTGAGCCCTTGCTAAAGACAATGCACTGTGCAGAGCGAGCAGGTAAAGGGGGTCTAGGAAGAGTGTTTTTAAAACGCTGTTTCCTCCATGAGCCACGGCTACAAGGAGGGCTTAACACCAGCATGTACATGACTCAGAAGTACAAATTGTTCCACACTCATTGAGAAGAAAGGAAGATAATTCTAACTGAAGCAAGGAAGGAATTCCAATAAGGAAGAGGGAAAGAAAAAGATGACCTGAGAGAGACTTCATAAAGTGTCCATGCAAGGCTGCTGCAGGGAAGGTGTGGTTTAGATATACAGAAAAAGTGATCAGCAAATCACTTACATATATGAGCAGTGTGTATATAATCAACAAGAGAACAAAGCCAAATTGTTATCCTACAGTCTATAGCAATTTGATTAAAAGGAAAATTTACTTTCTGAAGTCAACAATAAGAAGCCCTGAGAGGCCTCTTAATAAAGAGTGACCTTACTTGAGATGGCCTTTAGAAATGTATCCTAGCAGCAATGCATTGGTCAACTGGTATCTCGGATGCTGAAAGTTAGTTGTTACATAGAATATGTGTAATTCCATACAAGTTACGTTCATGATGCAGTAATAATGAGCTCTGATCAGCTCAGTGCCATGCTTTAGAACAAATTCCTCATGCTGCTCATAGACCGCAGCCTCTTCCCAGGGACATCTCTCCTTCACCCCACAAGCACACAGTCTACACTTGGCCAAGTGTCCTTCACCGTTTCTTTCATAATCGGAAATTCCTATTTGATTCTTTCTCAAATACCACTTTTTCCTTGAAATATTTTTGGCCCAAAGTAAACCACGCCTACTTTTCCCATATTTATCACCCGCCATTTGCCATGCAGCTTTCCAGAGACTTCCCCCACGGCTGACATTTCACCCAGTCTCGAAGTTCTGGGGAAACAGCTGGGATTATCGTCAGCTTTTTCCCCCATACTATGTTTCATTAGAGATTCTCACTAACAATCACTTTTTTTTAATGAGTTAAAACTTTGGAATTTATCTCTATAGATACAATCACATGCAACATGACATGGGATTAAACCGCTCCCTAGGAAATGATAAACGGAAGGGAGGCAGGGCTTCAGAGAAGACAAATGGCGTATAACCTCAAGACAACACTGTTTCAGAGGAATTTCAGGGGAAGTGGTGATTGCTCTTGTTCAAGTATTCTACAGTCATTGAGAATGGCGACCAAGTACTCACTGGGGACCCCTGAGAGCTATTTAGTAGATTAGGTCAAAACCCAAGGCATTTAAGTAATCTTCTTTCTTTCAGTTCATTGAAAATAATTCTGGCGGGCCTGACTGTCTAGAACTCATAGAAAAGAAAAAAAAGGGGTAAACAAAACAGATGCTTGTTCTCCCAAGCTAGCACAGGCAAGAGCAAACCAGGTAAAGAAAATATTACACTTCTTAGTGTCTGGTGCCATTTCAGAGAGTTTAGAAATAGGTCAAATGTGAAGAAAGGAAGAGAAATCCACACTGCAGGATTTAAAAATGGAAGTCAATCACTAAACTGATCCCAGCACCCAGCAACAGTGCTTCTGGGTAAGCCAAAGGGAAGTGGGGAGGGTAGGCTAGGGCACAGGCTCTTTCTTTGCTCTCTGAGCATCTCCTTCACCTGTCCTCATAGTGGGATGGTCTACAGTTTTGGTGGGGGAATGGTCCTTTACTTTCTGGATGGTTCTTACTGTCAAACTACTTGTTTTTAAACTCCTTGTTAAGAGAAACTTCCCGGGTATTTGTCACAGGGGACCAATGAGAGACACGTACGGAATACGGATCTAATAAACACAAGGAAGGATGTCTGTGGATGGGGAGGGGCGGGGCATGTGGTGTAACACTGTTTGTGTGCTGATATTAGTGCTATCCAAAAGATCACTGTCCAGACAATAATATGCCTTTTATAGAATGCATTTTAGTTTAAAGAACATCTAGCAAATCTCTGCCTGTGCAGCTCTAGTTTAGATTTAGAACATAAACACACTTCAATCCTCATCCCAGATCTAGTCTAGATCTAGAACGTAGACACGCTTCTATCCTCACTCCACTGGGAGCCTTCTCACGTGCATCGTATAGAGTTTGGTTTATGTCTGAAATGAGAACTTGATCAAATTCTCTGTTAACAAGGTTACAAGCACATGTTGAAAATTCTGAACTAAAACATGCTGTGTCCCAAAGACACGAACCCTGGTCTTATTTTCAAACCAAAGGAACAAAGAAGGCATCACTAAGTGTCCAATCTTTGCTTGATTTAGCATCAAGAAGCCAGGCTGTCCAGAGAAAGCCAGAACTCTGCAGAATGAATCAAGTCACCTGTTTCCACTACCATCAGTGCCCATGACTTAAAGTTGAGCAATAGTCAGTAATGGTCTAATTTAACAATGTATCCACTTCAGAATAAATGATGCCAGTCTCAGACTATTTTCAGGATATAGCCCACATGAACTGTGAAATAATATTTTATCAATGTGCCTGATTCCTGTTTGCAAGTCAAGATGTTAAAAACATTGACTGCTTCATCTATTCCTAACAGCAAACATTTTACAATTTGCTAAATTATGTAAGGACCATAATTATTGAAGTACATAAAAATCTATTTTGAAGTATCTACACAAATCATGCTTCCAAATTTTACTTGTGCCAAAATTAAGCTAAAGGAAATTACAGTTAGTAGAGTGAGCTGACACACCAGTGTATAGAAACCCCATTGTGCTGAGTCTCCTGTTTCTGGAGCAGCTGCTCACTGCCATGCTCTGTTCCGGTTTCAGAACATCAGTATGGCAGTAGAAGTTTCACTTTGGTCGATCAGAAGAACTTAAGACTACCTTTGACCCGGCAAGATTGCTCAGTGAATAGAAGTGCTTCCTGTCCAAATCTCTTGACCTGAGCTGGGTCCCAGAAACATGAAGTAGGAGGAAACTGATTGCCTTTGACATTCATGTATGTACCACAGCATGCGCAGAGATCCATGCACACACATCATGAGTTTGCACACACCCACCAACGCATACATCAATTTCAAAAACAATCGATAATCTCAGAACACTGAAAGAAGAGCAATTTCAATATGAATTATGATTCATAAGTGTCTTCCAGAGTGGAGACGCTCAGACATACCAAGCCAGAGTTGATGTATACGAATACTCTCCCTTCCTCTCTGATGGTGCTCTGCATGGGAGCCCCCACAAGGAGATCTGAGAAGCCATCTGCGTTGAGGTCCACTGCGCAGAGAGACGCTCCGAAGTATGAGCCGAGCTGTTCCAAAGCAGAGCACATGCGCAATGAGAAGACAGCATTATCGACTGAAGCTCTCAGCGACCCCAGAGGCAGAGACATATTTACCTTTTTACCTTTCATTTCATGGATGATGCTCAACTCCTTTTCATTGATGCTGAATATATATGCCTGCGAGTGGGGGAAGAATTCAAAACGTTTACTTCCTTAGCAGATTTAAAAAAAACTAATTTGTTTAATTGAAACATCAATTTGTGTATAATACATAATTGGACAAATATAAAAATATTAAATTTTTAATGCAATTATTAATGCTACAAATTTTAAAAGTGGTATGAAAATATTCATATTAGTAAGCCTGATTTGCAACACTCTCCTCTGAGGAATTTACTTTTGGGTACCACAGAGAAAGCACAGAAAAAGATTTGCCAAAAAACGCAGCGCCAATGTTCACATGGCAATGCAGAAAAATATAGAACTGGAATTATCCTAGAGAATATCTGTTCTTTTTTGTCTTACCATGCAGCATTACCTGTCTCAATTCCCTTTTACTAAATAATAACCAAAACCGCATTCTCTGGGCATCCACAGATAATTATACTTTATAAGCAATTTACTCAGAGTCAAGCCCCACTTAAGTTATACGATGTCCTCGAAAGGTTTCCAACTCAATCTCTTTGATGACTATAAATATATTTTACATAAATTCAACCGATGCAATGCATTGCTCATCGTTGTAATCTTATATTCATGAAAATGTTTACGGCTTCCCTTTAATGCCCGATTCACATAATCCATTCAAGACTTTGTGAAGAAACAAAGAGAAAAAAAAGTCTCACTTTTCCTATCTGTTCATGTTGAGGGGCTCCTCCTACGACTTCAGTCGTATGTGGACTTCGAAAATGACCAGCTCCAACTGAATAGCCTTCATAACAGGAGAGAAACACGTGAGACTTCATTCACTATAGACTTGTACTTTTCTAATTCTTTCCGCAGAGGAAAATAAAATTGAATCCGAAGTGATTACTTTAGGTAGATATCCTGGAAAAACTTTAATAACTTAAAATCATCATTTAAAGCAATTTTAACATATACGTTATAAAAAACGATACTATAGGTTTGCATTGCCACGCTCTCAGCGTTGAGAATGCGATGCTGACACTTGGTGAGTTATTCCCTGCGTGATGAGCAAGCACTTCTCAGCGCTGCAACTGTAACATCTGACCGTACACACAACTCTGAAGCTGGCAAGTGCTAATCGTCACAGATTTTAGCTTTCTGTTGTGTGGACTTCACATAAAAACATGTCAAGACCTTCTTCCATCACAGGCAAGAAAATGTCATATAGGTTCTGTTGGAATGATAATAAAATACTACTTGTTTCATTAGTGCCCTTTCTGAGCACATGATGTCCACATTTCAAGCACATACGGGTTAAACAAACCTATGCTTTATCAGAAACTGCAGAACACATGCGTCTTATTGTAAAGGGAAGCAATGCCATAAAATTGGTGTTTGTAAAAATGTCGGTGATAAAGTATGATAGTCTTGCTTTGTGAAATAAGATCAAAGAGGAAAAGGGTATTAAAAATGATTAAACTCCGAGAAACAACCCAAGATAATCTTTCCAAACAAAAGTAAATGTCTCCAAGGAAAATGTAAAAAAATAATTTTTAGAATATATACTTAATGTTCTCCTTTATCTACAATGCTTTTTTAAGGCCCATTGATTTTCATTTCATAGTCTAAGAATTTATGATTATGCATTCATAGGCATGTGTATAGACAAGTGAACTAATACAGAGTTAGTTTAAGAACTTCCTAGGGACCCAGGAGTGGTGACCCACATTTGTAATTCCAGCATTCAGGCAGCAAAGGCAGGCAGATCTCTGAGAGTCGAGGCCAACCAGGACTACGCAGTGGGACCCTGTCTTCACAGGATGGACTGAGGCAGACTTCTGCAGTAAGCTTTCAATCATTCCTATATAAAATCATAGTGGGGATGGCTACAGTCAACTATGTCAGCATAGCATATGGAGTTAATGAAAACATAATTGCCTCTCTGCCTGACTGAGACAGGTTCTGACGTTACTGGACAACTGGATACTGAGAATAGCACATATTTCTAAGGCACAAATAATCTGAGTTTCTCAAATTTTTACAGTACCTAAGTAACTTCCAAATTTTACTTTATTCTGAAGGTCTAAAAATGCCTTGTACGTGTTTGTAGTTATATTGTAGACAAAGACGGAACCAGTCCAGTAAGACGATCCTGGGGCCCCCATCACGATTAAATCCTGTAAAAGAAAACTCGTCATCATTTGAAAATTAGATCTCACCACCCCAAACCTCTCAGAAACCTACAACATTCTAGGTACATCATTAGGAAATGAGTTGGACCCTGAAGCTCTGACATGACAGCACTTCATTAATTTAAAACCAGATGTTAAAAAGCCAGAATCACTAACGTAGATTTTAGAGGGAAAATCCTGGCGGTCTCTTCGCACTTCTTAGTGGGTTTCAAACACCAAAGGTAGGGAGGGACGTTAGACAATAAAGTAAGCTTTGGAGACAAAGGCACTGTGGGTCAACGAAGGACAATCCTCTCTGTGTAATTCATTAGGGTTCATTACCAGGATAATCGTGTGCTACCAGAGAGGAAATGGGGGCTTAATTTATTTCAATTTGCAAAAGTCACTGAATAGCGTCCCTAACAATTTCAGCCCAGATGATAAAAGGGTTTACGAAATTTAGGGCATATTTTATCACAACTAGGAAGGAGGGAGAGAGAGAGCAGGTCCTTGTCTCTATTGTATAACAAACCATAGCAATCAACTCCAATTAAAATATAGTTTATTTTCTAAGTGATTCTGAACTTTCAATATTGTTACTTCCATAAATGAAAGAAGAATTGTTATAAGCATTTATAAAGATGTCTAGAAGCAGTCAACCCAAACAATGTTTAAAAACATTCATAAAATTGTGATGTGGCTGGGTGGTGGTGCTACACACCTTTAATCCCAGCACTTGGGAGGCAGAGGCAGGTGAATCTCTGTGAGTTTGAGGCCAGCATGGTCTACAAGAGCTAGTTCCAGAACAGGTTCCAAAGCTACAGAGAAACCCTGTCTCAATAAACATATATATATATATATATATATATATATATATATATATATATACACACACACACACACACACACACACACATATGGGTTTTTGAGAGAACCTGAAACATTTATGATTTAAGCTGAGGAATGGACATAATTCTGATTTCACATATAATACTCTAGAGTTTTGGAGTTTTGGGTAACAAGTGTTTGGGATTATATCTGATTTTCAAGGGTACAATCAAGCTGTTAAGCCTTGCTACTACCACAATATTAATGAAACACAGACTCACGTATTTTCTTCATCCTCAATTAGTAATAATTGGGTAGATGCTTTCAGTTCTTACATTAACAAAATAACTAGTTACTTCAGGTGTCCATTAAATCCTTAATGGAGGTGATAATTTTAGTGTGGATTTTTGTTGATCTTGTGTAGTATATCAGTCATTTGCACATTAATTTTATAAAATTATAGATGGGACTTTAAACGGGACAAATACAGTGATAACAGTCTACAGCTTGAGAGATGTTACTCAACTGTTACTCAACTTTGAGTCTAGAGAACCCCTGGAATCACACTGCTACCCCTGTGCAGTACCTGGAGCTACTATCGGGCTCCTACCTGGGTGTGAAAACTCGATATTCCAACCTGACACGATGCAAAATGCTCTCCAAATTTTCTCACAAAATCTACAATAAAGTATAAAATATTGATTTAGATAAATTGAGAATACACACACATACACACACACACACACACACACACACACACACACACACAGTTAGAGGGCAGCCCAGGCTGATCTTGAATCTAAGACCCTTCTAAACTCAGTCTTCTAATTTTTTTAGGATCAATTTTCATGGTAATGATATCCATATCTCCATAATTTATTTTTCTCAGAGGTCTTCACAGACATGACTCTTAGGATCTGTATTTTGCACTTCACTTTTGAAAACGATAATAATTGCCAAAATTCACACCATTCAGCTCTCCTGGACTAAGATACAAAGTATCATCCTGAATCACAATTAAAGGCATTTTCCCCTCTGCTTTCTCATCGGAGGAAGGTTTTGCAATGTCTCCTAAGAGGTAATACTTCTGGCTTTGGGTTTCCAGTTCTCAGTCACTTTATAGATTGGGGGTGCCCAACAGTGTCTTCACATGGTAGAACAGCTACTCACTCAAGCAACTTACTACACCTCTTTCTTCGTGGTGACTTTTTGTCTGTATAGAAAGCAATGGCAATCTACCCTCTCGGCAAAGTCCCACAACAAGCTGTAACATTAAATATAACCCTCATTGCTAGACCCATCTATCCCACAAAAGTGGAACTCGATGTGCTCTGATTGACACTCTTCACCCTATTCTTCCTTCCACACCCCCAATCACTTTTCCACTCTTAACCTCAGTATTTGGTGTCTTCAGATTTCACACATATTATTGTGTGTTGTTCCTGTGGCTGGCTTATGGTATTCTTCATATTCATCTCTGGTGTCCCGAATGGCAGGGTTTAGTGAGGCTGCATGGCATTCTATTGTGTGTCTATGCACATACATAAACCACCCTTGAATCCTTTACTCTCAGATTCCTTTAGGGACTGCTGAGTGATGTGGGCCTTCTATTTTCATATCTTGGGACACGCCCATAGTCTTTCATAATATTCTACTAATTTGAACTCATACCGTCTTTGGGGATACTTCTCATCTTTTTGGTACATAGCTATTCTACCAACTAAGAATCAATCTTCCCGGATTTTTATCTATACTCCCCGATGATTAGCGACACAACCACCCTTCATCTACCTATTAGCCACTTTTCTGCACGTGGGCCTCTCCAGCCCTGCCTTAGGGGGAGGCAACCTGTGTACACAAGTAAAAAAGCTTGATTTAATTGCTTGTTTTAATTAGTTTGGCCATGATGATTTGGGTCAGTGGTCTTTCTCCTCCCATTTATGGGATTAACGGATTCTCTCCAACCAGCGACATCATGCCATGCTTACTTCGGTAACATGGGGCCATCTTTTTGCTCAGTTCTGTTCGCAAATCTGAAGGCACCGCGTAGCAAACACCACTGGGTAGCTTATTATCAGTCCTCATGTAATATATATTTTTCCACCTATGCCCGCAAGTCTGAATAAAACAAAAGCAGAACAAACATGTGAAGGTCACACCTAGAAAGTCTGATTCCAGAATCTTGATGGACGGGCCCATTTAATACCTACCACAATAGATCCATTTTCACCCGGCTGTCTGGAAAGTGTCACCCCCAGCCACTGGTTATCTCTCTCTTCCAAGCAAGTCCTTCCACAGGGCTCTCCAGCAGGGCTACCTGCAGCATTTAGAGATATGTTTACGGTCAGCTTCATTGTAAGCAATGTTTCTCTAAAAAGTATAGAGTAGTTAAAGCTGGGCACTTATGTCCAGGGTTTCTCTTCAGCTAGCTCTGTCTCATCTTCTATTCAGGGTACAAGTTAGGGCTAAAGTGAGTTACTCTCTGCCAGCATAGTTGTTCTCCACACGTGATGAATGTTCGTTGTTGAAATGACCTCGGAGCGACGAAGACACCTTGAAGATGTGGCCTTCATGATACAAGAGGTAGCTAATTAACCTGAGCAAGATGAGGAAGGTTCGTTTGAGCCAGAGTCAGAGGCAGATGTTTGGAAAAGAATCTGTGCTCTTTACCTTGCTCATCTATCAATATAAGCAGCGTCACCAGAGCACTTTCAAAAATGTCCTCAGCAATTAAAGGACCGCTTATCGGAGCTAGACGATGGTGACTGAGCATGCATAATGCACAACATATAACACGCGGTAGCATCTGTGCTCTAGACCTAGTGGAATGACTGGTGTTTTCAATAGCGATAAAAGGGTCTTTGAAAACAAAATGGTGTCAGTAGTAAATAAAAAACATCAGTAGGCACACTTTGGTAAATGCATAAATTGCAAAATAATAATAATAATAATAAATAATAATAATAATAATAATAAAACAGCAATTGGGAAATACTCAGGTGGGACATAGTTCTGCTAAAATGTACAACAATCATTTCTACGGCGATGATTTTTTATTTGTCAGAACAAGTTCTTTGCTGTTGAGCTGAAGTCCTAGCAAAGCTGTGTTGAAGTGATTTCTGATCGTTAAATGGAGAAAGAATGAGATGAGTGTCATCGATTCTTTTTGCTATCTCTACATTTTATCCTTTTCAGTCAACACTTGAGTATCCTGTGCTCAGTTCCAACCACAGATAAATGCATGAGCAGCAATTAGATGAGGAAAGTATGCAAGAATCTGGACTTCTTTCCTTTGAACACTGGTCACCAAGTCTTTATACTGTTAAGGCAAAAATTCCTGCACTGGTCTTTGTATTGTTAGGTACCTGCTTACCCCTCTAACCTTAACCCTCTGTACAGCTTCCGGAGAAACTCCACAGTTCCTGCATCAATAAGGATGCTATATTTCAAATGAAATCATCTGTATTGGCTTTTCTGAGTCATACAGATTTTGTGTAAGAAGTATAGGAAGATATTTGGGACTATCATAGAAATACCTAATCCCTTAACACAACTGAGCTGAAGGAAGTTTCCCAAACTTTCTTCTGGAGTCTTATTCTGTGGGTCCAGCCAAGTCTGTCTATTGCAAGCGCTGCTTCAGGTCATGTCAGGAGCATGGTTAGAACAGAACATGGATAATGCATTGCTGATTTGTCTTCCTGGAAAACAATGATGCCCTTCCACTACTAATAGTCTATCCAGGAAAGATAGACTGAGAGATGAAGGCAGATCGGTCCAGAGAAAGAGCATTGCTAAGCAACAGGAGAGCACTTGCTATATCCCAAACCCTGATAAAGAATGGACCAGATGGACATGGAGCTTTCTGTGTGAAAATTATAAAAGAAAGCTTGGTGGAGGAAGGAGAGAGGAGGAGGAGGCAAGAAAAGAAAGCTGAGGAATAAAAGGGTTTGTATTGCGTACCAGTCAACAGGGTAAAATCACTCTAGCACAGGGAGATGCTGGAACAACAGGGACCAGACCAATACAGGAGAAATAAGAAGGCCAAATGAAACTGTAATTGTTATTGTGATAGTTTTCAGTTTGACTTGTCTCTAATATTACCAACGCTTAAAAAATTAATATCAAAAACAGATCATCAAAGGCAGATCCAGCCTGCCTGCAGTTGAAGTTCTGTTACCATAAGAATCAACGACATATCACCTCTGCAAATATCACACCATTTCTAACATTGCAGTGAACACCCAACTAATTCACCTCTAGTTCAGTCGTTGTTCTTAAAGGCAGGAGCACACGGGCCTGCAAATGGCACCTTCACGGTTGGCGTGTGGGTGAAGAAATGGGTGCTTTCCTCAAGGTTATATTTGATATTTGCAAACAAATGTTCTCTCCTAGAGGTAGTCGCCCAAGTTTAAAGACAACAAACACAGTGCTTTGGATCCACAAAAGTGATATCATGCAAATTGCTCGCTGAAAATGGCCCAGAAGTTCATACGTGCAAGAATAGCATACTGCGCGCATTATGTGTTTCTCTGCTGAGTTCTGTTTCCTATGTTTTTAAATGAACATTAGAGACACCTTTGCCAAGTTAAGTTGTCATCTGTCTTGTTCAAGCTGCTTCCTGCTCAGGAGCGTTAGCCCTGCAGACGACAGTTACTGCTGCTGCCGCCTGACTCCCTGCACACTGTGCCCCTTTCTTAGCATCCAATCCCCTTCTCTCCATTCCTGGGGTTTCCTGAGCTCTCCGTAAGCACTGCTGTACGATCTATCTTATTTAGAAAAAGGTCCTAGGCCTTTACCTTCCAGTGCGACTCACGTCCCTGTCTTCCCCTACTCGTAATTCTAGGTTAAAAGCAATGATTCGTAGAAGTGGAACAAAGAGCCCTCCAGAAGCCACAAGAAGAAATGTTTACATGACATTCCCTGCGGCCAGACGTTCCCTGTATTCTAGTTGTGAGAGTGAGTTGCTCTTGAACAGAATGAACACGTAGTGAGTGGGCATATGGGGAGGGTGGGGGTTGGGGTGAAGGATCACTCGACAGAGTTTTTGCCATGTGTTAGTATGCGGTTCCAAATAACAGATACTCATCTATAGATAAGATCTTTTATTTATGATAATTAAAATATATATTAATATATAAACAACATAAATATTTTATCTACTCTACAGAAAAGACTTAGCAAGCAAAGGCTCTTACTGGCATAGGCTATGATTGGGAAGAAATTCGGTTGCTTCACTAACCAGTAGGAGGGAGGGCTTCGTTTTGCCAGGGATCAGCTACAGACATTTGTTTGTAGCTGCTCTGCTCTGCTTCCAAGGGTTAGCACTGACGCTATTCATCTTGGCCAAGCACAGATCATGTTGGTCATTCCATCCCAACACAAAACCCAGACAACGTGCTAAAAACAGAAGTCTATAAATGGAAAAAAACACATCTTCTATATGTGTTGCATGTCTTGAGTTTGAAATATGTGTCAGCATTATGACTATCAGACTATAAATGAATGAAAATAATACAAATGTAAGGAATTATTTTTGCATGCATACACTTGCGTACACTTATACACCTACACACCCACCTACATACATGTCATACTGTTTCTTTTTTTCTCTTCTTAACATGGCTTCCTAGAGAGGGAACTCCCAACTTCAGGGGCAACACAGAGGGACTTGGAGCACTGCCTGTGAGACAGAAACAGCTCCGGGAATATTCCTTGGTTCACTACCTAGCTCCGAATTTCCTTGTTTCTGGAAGAGTTTCCCATACTCTTTGAAAGTGCCAGAAGAACCTCAGCAGAAAAGACAAGACCTCCACATCCTATGGTTTTCTCAGGTCTCTCAGACAGAGGTTTTCAACCTCAGGTTGAGACCCTTTTGGGTCACAGGATTCTTTCATAGGAGTCACATATCAGGTATCCTGCATATCAGATATTTACACTGCAATATACAACAGTAGCAGAATTACAGATATGAAATAGCAGTGGAATACTTTTAAGGTTGGGGTTCACCACAACATGAGGAGCTGTCTATTAAAGGGTTGCAGCAGCAGGAAAACTGAGGACCATCGCTCTGAGAGTTGTTCCCTCAACCCCTACGCTTCTGAAGCTACCCTTCCAAGTGAAGGAACTGAACAGAAACCCCTGTCCTGGTAGGTTGCGACTACATGATATAGTAGACAATTAAACACTAAATTATTTTCTTTATGAAGAAATTTGGTATTCATTTGAACAAAGGTGATGTTTGCACAGGCTGTCCCGCAAAAGCCAATTTCATAAATGCTCCTGAGGAGACCAAACACGAATTCATGTTTTATTTTACCCAATGTCAAGCTGCAATGATTTGGGATCCAGTTTTCATGCCAGCGTATGCATTACTAAGCTGAACTGTGAGCAAGCCAATCAGTCCCTTGATTGAAGAAGTACTTAGCATGGCTGAATACCAAAGAGGTGAGTGGAAATTAGCATGTGAGGGCTCTTTCTCTTTTGCACTAGGATGACTAATTCTTAGCACAGTTGAATGCATTTTCCCAGTATGCATTAAGGGGAAAATCCATATTAAAGCCATCTCCCTTACTCTAAGAATTAAGTTCATTTTTTTTCAAATTGGGGAAGAAAATATATGATATATAAATGTAAACATAAATGAAAATTAGTAATTTTAATTGATGCCACAGGGCGATCGGTAATGAAAAGTCCCCAAACTATCTTAATACAAAATATACAGCTTTAATAAACAGAATGAAGACTTACAGCAGCTTACACCAGAATCCAAACTATCCGTCCAGACGCAGGAGCCAGGCGAGAGAGAGCTAGCGGGAGCGTACATGCCAGGTTTATAGGTAAACTTTAGACTAAGGGCGACACGCCCCACAAACAGAATGTGGTTGGCTGAACTCCCCTATCATCTCCCCTTTTTTCTAAAATAAGACAGAACCAAACCAAATACAACTATTACAATGAAAGCAAATAATAAATATAAAAGTTACAAACAACAAACAATATTAAGCAAGAAACATATAACAAAAGTTTTACTAAACATTCTATCTCAGGGAGTCTAAATAATGTAGATGGTAACTACAACTATCTAATCTTCAACTCCATCAAAGATCTGAAAAGGAAAATAATTTTACTCAAACAGCCCGGAAGTACAAGCGGGAAACTTCCGAAATGTGCAATGAATGGAAGAGACAACTGAATACCTGGGCAATCACCCAAAGTCTCGTATGCAATGCTGAGTCAACCAACTTTGGCTAAGACCTGATGTAACTGACATGCCATTTTTCAAAGGCAAGAAACCTTTTAGGACTCTCTCACCCTGTCTTCGCAAGATAAGACAATCCTGCTTTTATCCATTTATGGATATTCTGTAATTCTGTCAGTGGTTGAGGTATGGGCTTTTTCTTTGCCCAAAGGCCAGTTCTGCCAGGAAGAAGACAAGCTCCATGTGGAGTGTCTTTGGTGCTCAGTGTTCTCTCGGGAGTAGAGCGGTGATGCCAGGAGCGATTGTGTCTCACATTTTCCACAGCTTGTCAAAGAGGTTGAAGATTATACTATCTATACTAAGTATGATCTCTATGCACCTAAATAACCTGATTAGCCTAAATATAAATATAATAAACATATATGACTATTAATTTCTATCTATCTAACTTGAAGACTAAGAGAATGAACAACTGTGCAATGAATGAGGACAATGACCTCCAAATGTAAACAATGTAGCTAACCGGGTTCTCTCCATCCTCCCAACCGCCTTCCTCCCACTTTTATTTTGCTCTTCAACTCCTTGGTGTAACTATTCACACTCCAAAAATCGAGCAGAGGCCACAGAGGACAAGAGATGTGATCTTCTCCATGACCTCAAGCAGTAGAGACTGGCTATGTCTTAACCGTAGCATTCTCATAGTGCAGGACCCTGCCGCTCGCACGCCAAGTGGGCACTTGGTACATATTTGTGGATGGAGGATTTCGAAATCTCTTATCCCACCGCAATAACCCCTTAATATTTTCACTAAACTTAGAGATGGAAGAACATCGATTTTTGTTTCTATATTCCCTACTTCTCCTCCACAACACTAATTCCTTAAGTTTTAAGACGTAGTAACCGAGGGCGAGGAGGAAACTGCACTTGAGTGTGATGTTCTTTCCAAGTGTGACTGGGAGAAGAGAAACTGAAGATAATGAGCCACTTGGGACCTGTGGGTTTTTGCGGGGACTCTAGGAAGAAGCAAGCCATGTGATGTGCCTGGACAAGAACTGAGCCTAGAACATATGTGAGCATCAGATGATGATATCATTACCAATATAGTGTTATCGTAAGGGATTCAGTTAAACACTAAGCTGTATATAGGGTCACAGCATAATCCTCTATGTATAACATAGACATAAGCCCATTATTTCATGGGAAGCCTCATTATGAACACAATTTTATTCTCACAGTAAGGCCAAAAGATGAGTTATTAATTCCTTAATTCATGAGAAAATGCAGTCCCGTGAATGTGTACAGTTGTGTGCACATGGGTGAATACATATGTGTAGTTGGAGGTTAGCCCAGGAATCTCCACTGCTCTTTACTGTATTTTTGGAGGTAGCATCTCTCACAAAACCTGGAGCTTATCGATTTAGCTAGACTGGCTAGCCAGTGAGATCCAGGGTCCTCCTGTCTCCACTTCCCGAGCGCTAAGTTTAGAGACCTGCTACAGTGCCTGGCTTTTACTTGGATGCTGGGAATTGAACTCAGGTCCTCATGCATGCTCAGAAAATACCTTGCCATCTGAAGAATCTCCCCAGCCCCCAACAGAGTCTTAAAGGAATCAAGAACTTGATTAAATTTATAAAGCTAGTAAATCAAAACATTACAATTTTTAAAAAAACAATCTTTATGTTGCTTCCCATGACTCTAAAACATTGGCAATGGAACTCTACAAATACTCAGATGTGTGAATTAGCTGAATTCAATTTCACATCCCAAATCTGTTTTTCCATCTGAGAATGTACAAAATATAGCAATTCTGCCCAGAATGTAAATAAACGTTTTTATTTGAGACAGGGCTTCACTCTAGCTCAAGCTGGCCTGAAACTCATCCTAGAACTTATTAAGTCAACTCTGCATTGTTCATGAAGAGTTTCGGTTTCTGGAGCCCTGTCCTGCGGCCCCGCCCTTTCCCTCCACTAGTCACCTTCAGTATTGGGACATTTCTGCTGAAGAGCGAAGGTCCCAGCGGAAAGGTCAGTCTCCAGGGCCTTTTGTCCTGGACCTTTGAGGGTTTGACTCAAGTGCTTTGCAGTGGGGGAAGGCTGGGACTTTTTGTGTAATGGTTTGTCTGGGTTTTCTACCGTCGCCACAGCTCCGTGGCTTCCCCAGCAGACATTCGGGGGAAGCGCTCGGTCCCGCTCCCTGAACAGGTGAGAGAGTGCGTAAGTGCAGCTGCTCTTTCAGAGCTTATGACACAGTTTCAGCTTTCGGGAAAAACAACAAAAGCCCTCACTGAGTTACTTTTGTCTTTCGAATTTGAAGTTCTAACCAATTGCACAATAAATGTCATACCTTTAAGACTGGCCCATCTTTTTTTTTCAATCATAGAAAGTGAACAACTCTTGTTTTGTCCTATGTTCTATGGAGACATTAACTTCAGATATCTTTTTTAAGGAAGTAATAATTACTAATGAAAAGATCCTCTGAACTAAAGTAGCAGATGAAATTAACAGCTTATAAAGCCTACCAAAACATACAGGTGAAGGTTACAGAAGCTGACGCCGGAGCATCCCTGATTGCCTAGCACCTAGTAGGTGTTCAATAATGGCAAATATTCCTACTCCCCCAGGAAACGGTCCTCTGCTGATTTTAATTTAGACACCAGGGGGCGCTCACAGTGCTGTGACATTTGAGGAGCAGCCTCCAGCTCTAACCCAAATGGCCTTGTAGGTTAGTTTATCTTATCAAAACATAGTTACTACTAAGTTCATTAACAATTTATGCTTAAAACATGCAATTTTCACACACACACACATCAAATTAAACATGGCAGTGATTCCTCCAAAAGATAACAGGGATGTTTAGGAACTCAAGAGCAACCTGAATGATTTGGTGTTATGAAAGCCATAACACCAGCATTTTAAAGGGGGCATAGAGCATGAAAAGTGTCAGATTCCAAGACCTTTCCTCCTGAGAATCTAGAGTCAAGCAAACATGAAATTATCCAGTTAAATGTCAAACAAGAGACCATTCTTGAAATAATTTTCTTGAGTTCAAAAGAGATTTTTAAAGGTGGTCTTAAGATGGCTAACAGAATCTGATAATGGCTAGTGGGCAAGTTCTAAATGCCCATCTGTGAAACAGTCTGTGTGATCCAGGAGTCCACAGGCCTGGCAAAGCCACGTACATTGGTCCCTTTACTCTTTCCTAGTCTGTATTCTATTCTATTCCGTATTCTATTCTATTCCATATTCTATTCTATTCTATTCTATTCTATTCTATTCTATTCTATTCTATTCTATTCTATTCTATTCTATTCTATTCTATTCCATATTCTATTCTATTCTACTCTACTCTGAAAGAAAGTTGCCCACCACAGAGACACAGATATTGTCCTGGTGGGGACCAATATCGCCATGTTGTGGAGTTGAAACTCTGTAAATGTGACTTGGTCCTTCATTCTGAAGCCTCAGTACTATAGAAAAGAAGGTCATTTGTGCAGTCCCGATTCTAGGTCCAGGGTCTCTGCTGGTCTCTTAGTCACAAGCTTCTTCAGAGTTCTCCAGGAAACTCATATAACTCTTTGTTAAAGTTACAAGGGAGAAATGGACTCCAATGGGTCTGCTTGGTGAGAACAGTTTAGACAGGAGAGTCGCTCTTCTGCGGACTTTCAGTGCACTGCATGCCTTTTAATAGCTATAAACACATGCATTAACAATTTTTTTCAAAACATTCTGGAAGTATTGTGAATTCCAGCATCAAATGCAGAGCTAACCACTGGGGGGGGGGAGCTTGAGGTGTGGGGGGGACAGGGAGAAAGGTCAACACCAACAGCCAGCTTCTCAGTATTAGCCTTTCAAATGCTGGCATTATTAACAAGCCGATTCCGTACTAAATCTATTTATAAAATAATTTAGTAAACTAAAATTTAGTAACATTTGCTTATGACACTAGAAAATATTTAAGGGGAAAAAATCCTACTTTTATGGTTCCAGTATTGTAGTTTTGCAGTTGGTTACTTCTTGGCTTTAAAGATTCATTTGAAAACTTAAATGAATGCCATTTAAAATAATTTAAATTTTTGATATATGTATTTGTGTGTGTATGAGGAGGGAGGGTGCCTTGAGTAGTTCAGAAACCGTACATCAGGGGTCATTCATAGCCTTCTAGCCTTCCTTTTTGCTGGGACAGGGTCTTTCTTAGTTGATTCTCCAGTTGATTCTCCTATCCTCACCTCTTATTAGTCAACACAGAAAGCACTTGTACCCATTCAAGCAAGATAAAATCAAAATTCTAAACAGAAACTAAATCCAAGAAAACTTATTTGCCCTTAAACCTAGAGCGGCCCATGTTGAAGTGCCATGCATGGGGCTGTTACTGTCGGTTCACAGGTAGAGCAGGTGAGGGGTGGTAGATGGTAGGATAGCAAGTTTTACTGAGGAGCTGTCATATTCTCCTTGCCATTGAAGACTCACACCAGGATGAGGCGTGCTATATATCAAGAGGCATTTCTCTGTAGGAAGTTGGAAAGACTAAGATAAAACATTGCAGAGACCGTAGCTGGCCCATGGAAATGATCAGATATAAAGCCCACTGGACAGTGTTTCCAGGAAAACAGCCTGAGCCCAGAGTGAGGCCATGCTAGAAAGACTCCACGGGTATCACAGCCACGCTGTCTGCGGCCAGGTGTGATTGAGCCTAGCCCTTAACCACTGCGGTGTCGCTTCTGCCCAAGGTGAAATTTGAAAAGAACATCTCTAATTCACTTCAGAGACATAGACACGCTTCCAAATAAAAGGGGTCTGAAAAATAAATGTTCTTATTGTTTCTGAACATATTTGTTATCAATTACAATGCTTCAAAATTGAAAAAGAATCCTCACAATTAAAAAAAGATAGGTATAAACTAAGACTATCAGAACAAACAAGGAACTAGCTCATTTACCCCATGGCACTGGCTGTCCCTTGCACGTCAATCACCCTTGACTCTGACTTCTGGTCCACAGGCATAAAAATCTAACTCATAGATAACTAGTTTTGTGTTGTATAAGCCTCACACCAATGGAATACATTGCCTTCCCAAAAACCTGCTGTTCTACCTCTTTGGGGTACCTATCACCATTAGCCACCCAGTACCCCCAAATCAGAACCTTTAGTGACATCTTTGATAATTTCTTTTCCCTAGGGTTACTCATTCAAAAACTACCAAGCGTTTCTGAATCCATGAACTCTGGCTTTTTCCCAGCACTCCTGTCGCTGTCCTAGCTAAGGACTAAGTAACCTCTACCACAGGAGGTTGGCCCTATGATTGTAATACCACTCTCAGTCTTGAAACATTGACTCCAATTATTCATTACACTACACTAGACTCCCATGTGTCAAACACACAATCTGGACACACCACTTCCCAGTTGTAAACCTCACAGGGTAGGTTCAAAGTCACAAGTTGTTCCAGGAATAATCTGATTACCTCTGTAATCTATCACTCTGCAAAGCCATCCTGCCTGGTTCTCAGTTCTTCAGAGGTACATTGCTCACAGAGACCTCCATGCCCAATGCTTGTTCTGACTGGCATATGTTTTTCTTTCTTATTCTGTGAGAATTTCGTGCACATACGCAATGAAATATAAACAGGTATGCCTTCATTTCCTCTAAACCCTCCTTTCCTCATGTGACTATTTCCTCCTCCTCTTACCCCACCTTCTTCCTGTCTCTAATAATCCACCAAGGACAATTAACTGCCCATATGTACAAGACTTTGGAGCCGTCACTGCAGAATGGGACCTTCCAGTGGCCACACCCTGAGTGGCGTATTATTTTTATGATCTCTTCCTCTAGCTGAGGCTTATTCAGTCCTCACATGGGTCTCAGTTCCTTCTTTGTTCTTGTCCCTAGATCTTCCCATCAGAGTTTCCTACAACAATGAACATATGGGTGGGCAAACTATTGTACAAAGGATGTGTTGTTCCTGCGCCCTTAGATTTGGTCTCTCAATATCTCTCAGCTTATGACTAGGTGAATACAAGAGCCATATGCACAATAGACTAGTAATGCCTGGCCCCAGATCATTTGCCAAGGAAAAGTATCTTAGCCATTAGAAATATTAGCCAATGAACACAGAAGCATGTATCAAAAAGAAATGGATTTAAGAAAGCATCTCTTGTGTGCCAGGGATAAATCCTGTTCCCACTGCCAGGAGTCCCACAAATAGACCAAGCCACACACTATCACCCACATTCAAAGGGCCTAGTTGGGTCCCATGCAGGCTCCCCAGCTGTCAGTTCAAAGTCCATGAGCTCCAGTTAGCTTGGTCAGCTGTCTCTGTGGGTTTCCCCATCATTATCAAGCCTTTCCTCTGCCTTGCTCACATAATCCCTCTTCCCTATGACTGGACTCCAGGAGCTCCTCCCAGTGCTTGCCTGTGGATCTCTGCATCTGCTTCCATCAGTTTTTGAGTGAAGGGTCATGTTTATCTTTCTGGGTCTTGTTTGCATCACTAAGGATGAAATTTTTCTACTTCCATCCATTTGCATGCAAATATCATGATGTCATTGTTTTTTACTGCTGAGTAATACTTCATTGTATAAATGCACCACGCTTTCTTTATCCATTCTCTGATTGAGGGGCAGCTAGGCTATTTCCAGGCTCTTACTATTATGAATAATGCTGCTATGAATTTAGTTGAGCCAAGTGTCCCTGTGGTATGATTGAGCATCCTTTGGGTATATGCCAGAGTGGTATTGTTTGGTCTTGAGGTAGATTGATTCCCAGTTTTCTGAGAAACTGCCATACTGATTTTCAAAGCAGCTGTACAAGTTTGAACTCCCGCCAGCAGTGAAGGAGTGTTCCCCTTACTCCATATCCTCTCCAGCATAAGCTGCCATCAGTGTTTTTGAACTTAGCCATTCTGACAGGTGTAAGGTATCTCAGAGTTGTTTTGAGTTGCATTTCTCTGATGACTAAGGATGTTGAGCAGTTCCTTAAATGTCTTTCGGTCATTAGAGATTATTCTGTTGAGAATTCTCTGTTTACATCTGTATCCCGTTTTTCTCAGCCTTGATGCAGGGGAAAGGGACTTGGTCTTGCCTCAACTAGATGGGAGGGAGGTGGGTAGGAGTGTGAGGGTGGGAGGGAGGGTGAACTGTGGTTGGCATGTAAAATGAATTTTAAAAAGAGATAATAATAATAATAATAAAAATAATAATAATAATAATAAAAAAAGAAAGCATCTCTCCAGTTAGAAGGACATCTCTCCTTTAGAGAGCTCTAGTATGGGGGGATTTTGGAACTTCTAATCTTTTAAAATATTGTGTGTTATATGGGGGGGCACATAGGTTTAGGTATTCTTGGATATCAGACACATTGGATGCCTCTGGAGCAGGCATCATCACAAGTGTTACAGCCACTTGTAATGCGGATGCTGGAATTGAACTTGGGTCCTCTGACACAGTGATAAACACCCTCAACAGCTAAGTCATTTGGCCAACCCCAGCTCCTACCTTTTAACCTCAGTTTATTAATAGCATCCTATACCATGGTTTTCTGTGTTCAGGGATGATTTTTCAAAATGAGAAAACTGTAGTAATCTTGGTTTCATAAGCTATAATTTTAGGCTCACTGCAAACAAAAAAACATTGCTCAGAATATATGTGGCTTTAGCAGTTAGGTGCTTGTATTTTAGTATTCCTAACTCCTGCCAATCAGGTAGAAATGATGCAATGCTTAGAAACCTGACCTGTTCCCAAGGAGGGTATAAAATACAAAAACTAGAGATTTCCTAACACAATGTTATTTCCAGAAATATATTCAAAACCGGTAACGGTGACCAAGTTGCTATGGACCGTTGGTCTTCCAGCAAGAGAAACAGAAGCCCAGACAGGAAGCCTAACAGCTCAACATGCAGAACTCTGCATCTGCGGGGGAAGTGAGATGCTCTGCACGGGGAGAGCAGACACAGGAGCAGGGGGAATTGTGCTATCCGATAGGAATGTAATGTGTGCTCTCATGACATTTTTAACTGAAGGACTGGCATATTACAAAGGTAAAAAGAATGTGAAATCAATTCAAGATATTAAACTATCAATACTACTTCAAGATAGCTCTTTCATGAGGTAATCATAACTTAATTTTGTACTGTCTTAGACATCTACTATGTCAATTACTGAATAAAACTCACTATGGACATTTCCTGTCCTCAAAAGCCACATGTGGCCAGAGACTAATTTGTGATTTTAGATTCTATGACCAGATAAGTCAGTCATTCAGAGCTACAGTCTCCTCCTTCTCTAGACACACACAGGCGCACACACACACACACACACACACACACACACACACACAGGAACACACAGGATCACAGAGAGACACACACAGGCTCACAAAGACACATACATACAAACACAGGATCACACAGAGACACACACACAGGCTTACACACAGACACAGACACACACACACACAGAGGATCACACAGAGACACACACAGGCTCACACACACAGAAACACACACACACACAGAAACACACACATAGACACACATACACAGGGGATAGAGGAAAGACTATCTGTGGTAATTATGAAGTATTAAAAATCAAGAGTGTCTTTTGATACCCAAATAAATCTGATAATTCTTCATGCTTTGTTATTGTGTTCTGCTTTGCTAACTATTTGGATTTTAAGCATGGCCCATGCTTAAATGTATAGATTGAGTCATTATTCTTACCACCCTGACTCAGGAGCTATCAGAGACCAAATTCATGCAACAGCCCCCAGGAAGGGTGCAGAGCAGCTGGCAGAGGAGAATGGACATGTGGACATGTGGACATGTGGAAATCACTGTGACCTGCTGAGACACAATGGATGTAGTCCCAGGGCCTCCTGAAGGGAGACCACTTCTTTGTTCATGGGAGGAAGCAGTAAGGGGGAAAAAAAAAAAAAAAAAGAAGCTACTTGTGAGGCAGGCAGGATGCTAGAAGGAGGCAGAGAACACAGGAAGAAAACACCCTGGGTGCTACATAGGCAACTCCGTCAGCGTTACTTCGGTTTGCTAGGAGGGCACTGCCAACATCTCCCCTGAGCATACCAGATAAATGTGTATGCCTGCTTGACTCTGATTATGGCTGCATGATATGCAGTAACCAGGCTAAAGTGGGAGAGCAGAGGCGCCTATCTGAACCAGCCATTTGTCTGACATAGTACAGAAACTTGGAAATACCTCATGATGGATATTTTGAACCAAACAGCTGGAATCGTGATAAAAAAAAAAAGTAATAGTATTCCAGAGACAAGCGGTTACTTACTGAGATGGATAGCGCCAATAGCTCTCTATCTTACAACTTTTTTTTCTTTTTTCTTTTTCTTTTTCTTTCTTTCTTTCTTTTTTTTTTTTTTTTGATGGGCTAAGTGACTTCTTTTTCATTTTGCTTCATTTCAGTTTGTTAAATTTTTTGTTTATACAATCAACATTTTATTTTCAGGCCATTAATTGACCCTAGTTACTTATTTTGATATCATTTTATTGCAGGTATCACATATATTTTAAGTAGAAAAAATCATTTTTCAATGTCTGATATGTATCAGACATTGAACTAAATATTTTGAAAGGCAGGGTATGAGATAGGGTCTCACTATGTAGCTCTGGCGGTCTTTGAACTATTGTGTAGATTAGGCTGGCTTAGACCTAAGCTCTCAAAGATCTACCCACCTCTACCTCCTGAGTGTGGGAATTAAAGGCATACGCCACCATGCCTGGCTAAGCTAAGTGTTTTTAAACTTTATAATATAATCACTTACATTGTAGATAATCACAATTATTTATATAATTACTAATATAGTCATTCATAATATAACTATGTAATATAGTTAAATATAAATAAAAATACTTTTAAAATTATAAATAGCTCAATCATACAGAGGATTTTGTGTCTGTGCATGTAGGCATACACATACACACACACACACACCACAAAATGTGTTCCTAAGTAATGGTCCATAGTCTATAAACCTTACAGTCTTAAATATGGTTCTGTTCATCAATTGGTGACTTTTTATACTTTCTGGACGTTCGCATACATATTTTACTTTACAGCTTTAAATTACTTTTGAATTTGTTCTTAATAAAGAAACAGTTTTCTTGTAGAAGCTGAGACTGTATTGTTCATAATGTTCCCTGAGAAGTGACTTCAATCAGTTCCCTTTCAAAAATATTCTCAATGCTGCCACAGCTGACACTAGAACCAATCCATTGACTAGGGCCTTACACTCAATTTTGTCTCTTTCATCTCGGTACTTTTGTGATGGACTCAGTTGTTGAAGGTGAGAAACACAGCCTTGGCTTCCCATTGCTAACTCTTTTACCCACTGATCAAGCTGATAGCTATCAGACTTGGACTTCCCCTGATCCATCCATCCCAGAACTCGTAATGTTCCTTACGGATCTACTGTGTTCCGATGCCTCTGGAGAACTCTGGGCTCTATACCACGGTGGATTTAGGTTTTCCTTAGTTGACAGCTGCCATCAGCCACAAGCTTGTATAATTTATCAGGGCGTGATCTTTCCGGTTAAATACAAGCATCCATAAATAGAGCCAGTGCCCTCCAGGCAGGATGTAGCTACCACTAGTTGTAATGTCACGGATCTGGAAAGAATGCCAGGACTGGAGACCCTGGGAAGCCTCTGTTAGATCAAGGCTTCATTCATTCACAGTTCTCTCAGGCAACGAAAATACTCTGCAAAATCATTCCGAATACACAGCTCTGTGAATCTTGTGTGCGCCCCAGTCTGCCCCTTGGAATAGGGGTTCCTAATGATGCTCTGAGGTCCATCTCTCCTCCACGAAGAATTAAGGTTCACAATAATTTTTCTGTGACTAGAATTTATGTTGTTTCTCTCTCCCCCCCCCCCTTCGTTCTCATCCTCCTCCCCTCCCACCCTCAATAGCCTTTGTACTTTTCTATCAGCTTCAGCCAAGGCCAATGCACAGATAATTCCTGCATTTTTATGGGTGCTGAGGCAAAAAAAAAAAATGCGAAAGGAGAAAAAGAACAAAACAAGCAAGAAAAAAAACAGATGACTATAGAAATTAAAGACAAAATAAGGTCATCTTCAAGAGCCCATTTACAGATAAGCATGGGAAGTTCCAATTATTACCTCTAACTCCTCGTCATAGATGATAGAGCATCCCTACAGACAGCACATCAAACCCTTCTTTTAGTCTTCTCTTCACTAAAGATGCACGACTGAAGTGTAAGGCTAAGCCTCGGTACGTAATTTTGAAGGAGGAACCCATAGCTCTCTATGCTTGATCCCCACTGCGGGAAGCAGAAACAATACAGTCCTAACCTAGGGTTGCTTTGAGTGGGAAACATTGAGCAATATATACGACAACGCTTAACAACATTGGGAGCAAGATAGATCTAAATATGATATTAGTTCCCCTTTCTTTTCCCATGTGCCTGTGCGCAGCAAATTTGCTTTTGACTTTGAAACATGAAACTTCTCCCCTCCCCCAGCAGCACACATGTCTCAAGTTGCTGCAAACCTAAATAAAGACATAAAAAAATGAGGGCCGGAGACAGGCCTGCTTCACAGGGGAATCTGAGGAAATTTAGTAACTATATGTTAGACCTCCTCAATTAATGATTTTAACAGTAGACATGCCATTTTTCCATCCCTTTCTTTTATGGTTATATATTCTACGGGGAAAAAAAAAATATGGTGTCCGTTTCTTTTTCAAAGGAAGAGGAAGATAAGACCTTGGGCTAGATGATAGAATGTAGGATCGATCTAACTTTTCATTCCTGATGTGCCCTTTATCCTATATCAAAGATAAAAAGTCAAAGATCAAGTACAATCCTCCCCTTGGGTTGTATCCTCTGGCTTTGAAGCAGGTTTTACTCATGGTGGGTGATAAGAGGTGGCTGGCCAGAAGGCATCCTACAAAACTTTCCCTGAAGGAGCTATGCCAGCTGAGATCAACGAAACTACAGTCGCAAGCAAGAGAAAGGCAAATATCACCAGAAGCAAGCTGCCACGGGATTAAAACTGAAAAGCATGCACTTTAAACTAGAAGAAACTGGCACCGTGACGTCTTCCAGGATTTGCCCAGCAATGGGCCCACGGGGAGAGAAAGTTCATTATCTCCTGGTCCAGGACCCAACTCACCCAGCTGGAGCTGCTCGCACGTTTGACCTGGATTCTTTCCGATCCTGCATCTGTAAATCGCCCCAGGATTGACCACTGAGGCATTGGAGGGCCAGCTGGCAGTGGGTGCCCCTGCGATTAGCCTAAAGCGAGAACCATGCAAGTTCGCTCAGATGTGAGCCAGCCTGCCCATCCACCCTGCCCATCACCATCTCCCAAGACTCAGAACTCCGGGACCACGTACCCGGAGCACCCTGAGG
This sequence comes from Myodes glareolus, assembly GCF_982192425.1. Classification (NCBI taxonomy): domain Eukaryota; kingdom Metazoa; phylum Chordata; class Mammalia; order Rodentia; family Cricetidae; genus Myodes; species Myodes glareolus. Next base: position 59,797,642 of record NC_142046.1, on the reverse strand, counting down.
GCTGCTATCCCAAGATAAGTTAGTTCCAAGGCTCTCCAGTGAGCCATCTGGCTGGAGCCAGGCTTTCCTCTGATCTCCCAGGAGGGCGGAAAGTTTGATTCAAACAAGGAATCCCAGAGGCGGAGACGCTGCCACATGCCTCTTGGGGAGGGCGCACTCACCAGCGCTTTTCCCCGTGGCTGTGTAGCACCACCGAGTAGCCAAACAGAGAGCCGGAGGGGCCCTGGTACAGCAGCGCGCTCTCTGGGTCCAGGTTGTAGGGGTACCCCGCAGGCACTCCCAGGTACAACAGCATCACCACGGCTTCCCAGAGGACGACCCCTCGGGGCCCGAGTCTGCGCCTCGGTTCTGCAGCCATGCACTCTTGGGGAACATTCAACACCAAACGGCCACTGACCAGAGTTGCACAGGATGCGACGGTTGGCCAAGGCGAAGAGCGCCCCAAGAGATGAAGTGCAGCAGCGTGTCCGGTACTGGCAGGCGACAGGGGCGGAGAGAGGGACGCCAGGGGAGGGGAATTGGTGGCCACAGGCGGAGCAATTGTGGTGGCCAGGGATGCCTCAGGCCCTGCCCCCACGCCCCGTTTCTGTGGCCTGAGGGCTGGGTGCCCCTGTGAGCTGGGTGGGGTCTTGGGTGTGGTGCAGTGGCTCACAGCCTCGGCTCCCTCTCCCCAACACGATTCCCCACCCCCACCCCGCCGCAGCTGTAGGGGGCGCTAGGGGACCTAGGTTGCTGGAACTCACATCCTGGCCAGGTTCTGGCAACCCTCAGAGCGTTTGGCTGGCTTTAGGTTTCTGGGGTTTAGCAAGAATGACCCTGAGAAGGACACAAACGGGGCAGGGCTTCTTTCCCTTTTGAAAGTTGAGTGGGGCTTGATGGCCAGTCTTGAGGTACTTTATGCAGTGACTGACCTCCATGGCCAGCCTCTGTGACCAATAGTGGTCCCCCCCAGTTTGGGGACTAGGACTGGGGCGAAACCTCCAGAACTTCCTTTGTCAGTGAAGTGCCCTGTCGCGAGAGAAATTACGCAGTTGGCACGAACTAATAAAAACTGCCCCTACATATATATCCCGAGGCGCCTAGGGAGCATTTTGGTGACAAACGCATATTATGGCTAGTCTCTTCAAAGCTCCCAGGCCTGCACCCTCTTGTGCTGGCTTCCTTCCTCTCTACACTTCCTCTTAAGTAGGGTCTGTATGCATGAGCAAGCCAGGCAATAGTCTGTCCCCAAACTCAGGCTGGCTAAGGAAATTCTGTGACTTGCCTCACTAAGCAAACTCCTCCCCCTCATCCCCTCTTCACTTCTTCATAACCCGTCCCTATGTACAGGGAGCTGTTCCGCTGCCCCAGGACACACCCGCCACCAGAAATGTAGACGCAGCATAAAACAAGGTCATACTGAGCCTCCAAAACGATACTGGAGGCCAAAGACACAGCACACCTGAGTCAGGTAAGGGGCCTCGGCTGAGCGCACGCCACATGTGCCTGGTTTCATGTTGGAGGAAGCAGCAAGTGCAGACAGCTGTTCGGAGGAGAGATTCGGGCCTCCTTGCCACTGCTGCGTGAAAAGACGATTGAAAAACGAAGAGTGTGCCAGAAAAAAAAGAGTTAAACCAACGCACAGCCCGCGTGGTCGCTGTTCACTGAGTCAGATCCTCTTAGGCAGCAGACAGTACCCAGTCCCCCCAACACCACCAACAACCTGCAAGACTGACGAAGCATCCAGTAAAAGATGGGCCAGATGGTAGAAAAGAAAGTTCTACAGAGTCTGAATGTTTGGGGACACTTGACAAGGGTTGGAAGACAAGAATAGTTGAGTCAGGCTACACACACTCACGGGACTGGCCCCTCGGCCAGGTGGAAAACTGAGAAAGAGCAGGTATCTCCTGACACCCACAGGCACTGAAGAAGGGGTTAAACTCTGGTCAGAGCTGATAGCTGCCAAGCAGCTAATGGACAGAACCTGGTTTCTACCATTCTGATTACAATTTACCACGTTGCCAGAGGTATTATGCAACCCGCTATGACACCCGTCCTTCCTTTCCTAAGTGTGGAAAACAGTCCTCTTGCTAACCCTCCCCACCCCAGTGGGAGATAAGCAATGTTTACCCCTTTTTCTAATGTCCCAGTGACAAAGCCAGGTATGGTTCCGAAGGTGACCCTGGAGAACTGCCTTGGTTAGGATGCCCACTGCTGCGACAGAACACCGTGATCAAAAGCAACCTGGGGAGGGAAGGATTTATTTAGCTTACATATTCTGAATCATCGTCCATTGCAGGAAACCAAAACAGGAACTCAAACCGGGCAGGAACCTGAAGGAAACCACGTTACCGGCTTGCTCCTGATGGCTCACTCCGACTGCTTTCCTACAGCACCCAAGAATACAGCCTGGAGTGAAGTGGTACATACCCACCGTGGGCTGGACCGGAGCAGAAATGAGGGGTACTCTCTAGGCCTAGATGGAGTTCCATCCCCAGTGGAGCCCCATCCCCAGTCTTCCCAGGCTCCTCTCATTCAGCCCCTCCTCCAGACCAAGTACAATTAAAACAAGCAGTTTCTAATACCAGGTGGTGAGGAGCCCCTGCTTACTCAGGTGAGCATCTAGGACACGCCCCCCCCCCCCCCCCCCCCCGTGCCTGTTTAAAGAGTCAACAAGTCCAGCTGGGATAATTGTTTTGCAAGTCAGCCAATCTGAATTTCCCAAGATGGTGGTTGCTGGGCTCAGGGGCTGGTCACATTGAAGCCTGTTCCCTAAGCAATAAAAGGTGCTTGCCCTTGCTTTACAAAGTCCAAAATCATTGCTCTGTCTCTTCAGTGTCACGATCCTTTGCCGGCTCCTTTTCTTCCAAGACAAAGACTGAAAGTCCCAGGGTTTAACTCAGGGCATTTATCCCCCCTCCACCCCCTTCTCATGTCCTTGTCCTGCCTTTAAAAGACACCTAACATCACAAGACTGGACCTTCCTTAGCCCTGGTCTTGGTCTCCTACAAACAGCTGTCTGACACCTCAGAATGCTTTCCCAATGTGCTTTCAAATAACCTTGAGATCTGTCTTACCCTAACAGAACTGTTCCTCCAGCCAATCTCCCCCAGGACAACAACAGCAAAAAGTCAGTTTGACCAGAAATTTGGAAAGGAATCCACAATTCCTTATCATTCCTAAATGAATCCATTAATAACCAAATCCTATTAATTTGATGAATAAAACGAATGTCTTCCCCATCTTCACTCTTCCCTCTCTTCCCCTTCCTTCCTCTCCTCCCCTCCCTGCTTCCCTAGTCTCCTTTCTTCCCTTCCCTGCTTCTCCCCCCCCCCTTCCTCCTCTTACTCAGGAGGCAGAGTGGATGCCAACTCAATTGCCATGATACCTCTTCTGTACAGTCACTACCCTTTCCTACATGGCATATTCTTACCTGGGCTATTGTTTAATAATCTGCTACTTGGTCTTCTTTTAAAATCCCCCAAGTCATCAGTTTTCTACAAAGAAGCTAAGATGAACTTGTAAAATTTTAAATCCATTTTCCCCCATTTCTATAGTCTCTTTAGTTTCCCATTGATCTATAGTTCCAACCCTTTGATCTTTGTGACATAGCCCCAGACTATGCCAAGCCTGGCCCTGGACCCCTTTGCTTAGGCCATCTCGGCTTTACTTAATCCATTAAATCTCCCAAGGTTTTCCCACTATTCTCCTGATCTTCGATTGTCTTGTCCCTCTGCCTGGGCACATGGTTCCTCTCTGACTTTATGTTTATGTGGTTTTCCTTCCCCTTCTTCCCCCTTCCCTCCTGTCTTTCTTCTTTCCCTTCTACTCCTTCTATGGAGATTTTCTTCCCTTCTCTGTTGCTACCTCAGATACCCCTGTTCCTTTTCTACAGGGATCCCGCGTTTAATTTCCTTTGTGTCTTTGCTAGAATGAGAACACGCTGAAGCTGCTGCGGCTGTCCTAGCTACCCAGATGTGGTTAGCAAACAGTACTCACCCAATGGGTATTTTTGAATGTCCCTTTAGGGAGCTTTGCTAGAGTCCGAAGGTGGAGGGGTTGCAAAATGTTCAAAAGGCAGATCCTAATCTCAAACACTTACAACTGAAAAAGAATATCTATGCTTTAGGGAACGATGTCTGCGGCCAACTGTGACTGTCATTCATGGTGGGGAGAGAAGAGGCAGTAACCACAGACAAGGAATGCAGACCTGAAGATCAGTTCTGAGTCTTCCACACAGGGCGGGGGACAGGAAAGAGCACACGGAGTCCGGGGGAGGGGCGCAAAGAAAACCGCCACGATGGAACATAGAAAAGCAGAGCAAGACTCATCTCATTTTTTACTACGTTTTTTCGTTTGAAACTTACACTCAAGAAACTGCTTGATACTCAATAACATTTTAAACCAAGTCTATTTCATGCTTGAGTTCAGACACAGAAACAATTGCTTCTCTTGTTACCGTGTATAAAGGACCTTGTGGAAGGCCATTCTTGTCTCAGAGCACATGGCTATTATGTGACAGTGCTTTATCTCATAAGTAATCTGACCTAGAAGATTGGATTCATGCACTGGAATGATTTAACAACTGGTTCAAGTATGATGCCAACAGTTCATGAGACAGCTCGCGACACCACTCTCTCCTGCTGTCAGAGGGTAAAGGCCACGCAAATGTGCTTCCTGTTACACTGTCTTTATCCCAAGCCTCTGCACATATGACCCTGGCTGAAAGCAGAGTTTTATAGTCGGTTCAGAACAGAGAGTGGGGAAAAGTGGAATGAGAATCGTTTGCAGGAAAAAAATAATACCATACGAACTTATTTCTGTGTGTCCAAAAGCCTTAGAAAACACGAAAGAAATTAAGTACATAGTCAAACATTTGAGGGCCTATAAAAACAAGACATATAACCTTGAAACCATGCTAGAATTTCAAAGCTTCCAACCCAGCAGTTACGTGTGTAGCACCAGATATGATATGGTGATGTTGTCAGAAAGCATTCAGTTAAACCCTAAGTCAATGGTTTTCCTTTCCTCTTTCATTGTCTTTCTTTCTGCCAGACTAAACGGGAGGAAGAAAGACACAGATTAGTCTTTGCAGACAAGATGAAAGAGGTAAGGGAACACCAGGGACCAAAGTGTCATCAGAAGACAGAAGGGAGCAAGAATGTAAACAGGAACAGGGGCCTCTGCTTTCTAGGGGCAGCAGTGGGGACCATGAGCAATCATTAATGTGCCTGTTTCCTGAGAAGCTTTGAGATCAGCAGACACTGTGAGAAAATCATGAGAGCCTGGGTTCCTAAAACATAGTGAACATTGCTAGCTTCCACGATCTACATAAAAACCTACAGTTTTATAAACAAAATAGGGCTCTGGGAAACCTGGGATCTCGAAAATGGAACTGCACATATATCTTTAGAGTTTACCTGATGATACAAAGGTAAAGAGCTATCTACTTCTAAAAGACTAACTTTCATCTCTGCTAGTGGCAGGAAACTTTTACTCTTTCCCAGTCTGCGGCACTATGCCAGCACACAGCATGAAAGCAGCCAGACAGGCGTGAGGGCCCCTCACTTCAGCTGGGGACTGTGTGGAAGCAGGTGAGGTTATGTAGATGCAGAAGATGAAGCACATCTGTGGTGTGGGAAAATTGTCTGTATTCTGTCAATCATGTATTTTAATAAAACGCTGATTGGCCAGGTAGAAAGTATAGGTGGGTCAACGAGACAGGAAGTGGAGGCAGGGCAATGAGAATAGGAGAAGGCTAGGGAGGAGGAAACTTCCTCAAGCCACTCCTGTGCAGACCACCGAAGAGGCAACATGTAAGCTGTCACACTGAGAAAGGTACTGAGCCCATTATGGCTAACATAGATAAGGATAATGGGGTAATATATGTTGTAAGAGTTAACAAGAAGCCTGACCTAATGGGCCAATCAGTTTATAACCTTATGGAGTCCTGTGTGTGATTTCTCTTTGGGACTTGCCGGCTTGTTGGGGTACTGGGTGGGACAGAAACCCCAACAAGCCTGCCCCTCATACTACATATGGCGCCAACGTGGATAACTGAATCCACAGAAAGCTTGAGAAAGTTTGGGAAAGAATAGAGTGAAGCATGTTTTCTTGGTGGCAATTTCTCAGGTCTGAGCAATTTCTCAGGTCTGCTCTGCTTGCTAGAGGCAAGCAATGCTCTCATTTAAGAGAGGCTTCCTGACTCAGCTTTAGCTGCAAAACTTTGTAGCTCATTAAGAGGTCCTGCCGCCAAACACTTAAATGGTATTGATGAAAAGCTGAACGCATGCTTTTCGGTTTTCAGCCGTAACAGGAAAAAAGCTGTGCTGTTTTAAAATGCCAGCTTTCTGGGCTGTCCTGCCAGAGCAAACTCTGACTCTTTTAGGCAGGCAGTCCGACTGAGTGTGGTCTGTGAGCAGAATGCTGCAGTTTGCTTGCTAGCAAGGACCTTGAAACGCCATAGAGTTGTGGCAGTGAACACAGCTCGGCTGGTATCTCAGCCATGAGGCTGGAAAGTGAAGGAATGGACCGTCAAAGCCACGGCTTTAATCCTCTCCAAAAAGACTCATGTAGTCAGAAAGAGAGATATACAGTAAAGAGAGATTCAAAGAGGAAGAAAACCTCTAACTGGTTTACAGTATGTTAAAAATATATGCAGGCTAAAGGTTAAAGTCATTAAAAAGAAAAAAGAAAAAAAGGGAGACATAGGGTGTGGTGGTATACACCTTTAATCCCAATGCCTGGGAGGCAAAGGTATATTGACCTTTGTGACTTCAAGGGGCAGAGGCATATTGACCTCTGTGACTTCAAGGGGTAGAGGTAGATTGACCTCTGTGAGTTCAAGGTGTGGTAGCACACACGTTTAATCCCAACGCCTGGGAGGCAGAGACAGATCTCTGTGAATTCAAGGTGTGGTAGCATACACTTTTAATCCCAGCACTGGGGAGGCAGAGACAGAGGGATCTCTGTGAGTTCAAGGACAGCCTGGTCTACAGAATTATTCCAGGACAAAGATATACAGAGAACCTGTCTCAAAAGTAAAAATAAAAGAAATAGAGGTTAAAATAAAGATGGAAAATACACAGAGAATCTTGATACTATATGCTATTATGCTCTCCTTGAATTGTTTGAATGCTGAGGAAGGAGAAACAGCTGCTAAAAGACTTTTGTTTATAAATGCTGCAGAATTAATCCAAGATAGGCATTTTGAAAATACCTTGGCTTCAAAATTGAAGTCAAAAGGTATGTTACTTTGGAGAAGAGATTTTGCTTTTGTTTCCACAGAAAATGAGAGGCTCTGGATTTATTCAGAGTTAAGAAAAATCACCTTTGACCAAGGGAGGCCACCTGAAAAATCTCTGACAGGAATAGATGGCCCAGATGACAGAGTTCTACATCCAGAACAGATTCAAGTCTGCTGCCTGAGATGATCAAGACTCACAGGATACTCCAGTCAGGACTTGATTATAACTCTAAATTTTCTTTAGGTCCCCATAAGATTATCAGCGCCCCCAACCAGCAGGAAGTAGCCTGAAATACTACGCCCACATTCCCAACAATTGGACTATGGGTATTTTCCTTTGTTTAAAAAAAAAAAGAGGGAAATGGTGTGGGAAAATTGTCTGTATTCTGTCAATCATGTATTTTAATAAAACGCTGATTGGCCAGGTAGAAAGTATAGGTGGGTCAACGAGACAGGAAGTGGAGGCAGGGCAATGAGAATAGGAGAAGGCTAGGGAGGAGGAAACTTCCTCAAGCCACTCCTGTGCAGACCACCGAAGAGGCAACATGTAAGCTGTCACACTGAGAAAGGTACTGAGCCCATTATGGCTAACATAGATAAGGATAATGGGGTAATATAAGTTGTAAGAGTTAACAAGAAGCCTGACCTAATGGGCCAATCAGTTTATAACCTTATGGAGTCCTGTGTGTGATTTCTCTTTGGGACTTGCCGGCTTGTTGGGGTACTGGGTGGGACAGAAACCCCAACAAGCCTGCCCCTCATACTACACATCTGCAATGTCCAGATGTTTAGATAGCAACAACTATGTGTGCACCTGTTGCTGTCTCTCTCTTCTGCCTATCTCCTGTGTTGGCTTAGGTAAATGCAGGATAGAGACCGTCAACCTCACCCAGGGTTGTTGAATGGCACCTTCCCTCAGTGTTTCTCAACTGCAGGTTCATTTCCCTTTGTCCAGTGCATGTATGCCCTCTTGGAAATGATCAAACATTAAATGGGTATTACGTGAAATTTTATAATTTTAAGAGCATACGCTCCCAACTGCACTGAAGTAGCTATGAAGTTAAGAGTTGGGAACCTTGGGATTCCGTGGGGTTCTGGGTGGTACGGAGGAGATGACGCAGAGGGCGCCATGCCAACCAAGACTACCAGCGTCGTTTTTAAAGTGTAGGTGTGATTTTCACCTAATGCTTCACCTGGGGCTTGTTCTTCTCATCAACAAGTGATTAATAAAATCACTGCTGCAAAACTCAAAAACAGAAATGTCAAATAAAAAAAAAATCTAGACTGATGATTTATCCCAGACTGATCTTAGGGGCAAGTATCACAAAATAACCATAACGATACAATCAACAACATTTTTTTAAAGTCCCAGGAAAAATTACAGACTTGAATAAAGCTTATAGCTTGAAATCAGAGAACATGGACACTTCTGATAAAGACCTCTGAACTTCAAGTCATTATGCATAGAAAGACTGAGAAGTCTCGGTTTTGATGAACTCTCTTAAAAGGAAGTGTTGGAGCCGGGGAGGTGGCTGCCAGTAAAGTGCTTACCAAGCAAGTATATGATAGAATGTCCTCCTAGATCCCTGTAAGTCATATTTGCACATAGTTAAAGGTTTTATTAAAAGTAATTTATAGGCTCACTTATCTATCCAGATTCAAGTATACATATCAAAACAGAAATCTCTTTTAATTTTTTTCAGGACTTTCACTTTGCTCACACTTGAGATATAATAACATGTATTGATGATGGTAATTATGAGAGGCCTCTAGCAAAGCTGAATCAAATCGCCACAAATTAATAACACAATGGCTGTCATTTAAGGCTTCCATGGCTTTGAAGAATTCTTTAGGGGCAGAAGACCCGACCAACCAGCAGAGCCACAGCCTTGCAGTACACAGAGCAAAGCATGTTGGGAATGATGTGAATCTGAAGTCAACATTTTGTACGACTGTCACTTCCATAAGCCTCACGCTGTGTTCAAATGGATGAAGTGTAGTTGTCTACAAAGCTCTGAATTCCAGTCTTGTTTCCAGCTAATAGCAATAGTTCCAGGAGTGGGTGAAGCATACTTTCACTAAGTCAAAGAAGATTCAATTGACTCTACTGAAGTGAATCCTTCTTACGGGGTCCATGTCGCTATTAATGGTGAGAATTTCTGTAACTTTGAGTCTCATCACCTATTTATAACTAACAGCCTGAAGATAGGGGTGGGATTAAATTTTTCTATTTCATGGCAGACTCTCTTTCCAAACTAGACTATCCTCAGCACCAGGCTATTAAGACTAGAGAATGGTTTAGTAGAAAATTCTTCCAGATCTCAAAACATCCCTTGATAATCTTTTGCAGATGGAATTTCTAAATGAGCTTTGACTTCAAGTAGGGGAATTCCTTCTTTTTCACGGAAGAAGTCAGCATAGGGAGACATGGGGTTTACATAGGCTGAGGACATCGCTTGAAGTCGAGATGAAGTCTGACTTTGAAGCATCAGCATCCAAAGGTCTTCCTGCAGGAATTAAGGACAAGAGAAGCATTTGTTGGAGGATAAGCCTGGTTCTTTAGTTCTGTATTTGTAGCTCTGATGTCTTCAACAGATACAGTCTACTCCTTTCTCTTGGAGCCATCCTGACCACACGCCAGTTCTGGAATCCTTAGGCCTGTGATCTTCCTCCTTTAAATTCCCACATCACAGGAAGAATGACTCTGACTTCAGCCCATGAGCCTAGAGGTGAGCAATGGTTAGTCCATGAGAGGAATTTGCTTCAAAATGGCTTTGTCCTGATAAACACATTTTAGACCTTGGAAACGAAACTGCAGATCAAGTTTGCAATCTTTGAATTTATTCCATATTTACGTGTCCACATTTCACTCCGTGAATTTTTAGTGATATCTGTCTTATCCAGGCCCTATGCTTATTAAGATCAAGACACTTCTAGAGAACATGTATGGGCAGACGGAAAAGTAAACAAAACAAAATGCTTTTCTTTGTAAGTGCAAATTTCACCTAAGAATGAAGTGTGAAGAAAAACATCTTTCAAAGGAAGGACGCTACCTAGGATCTTCATTTCAAGGTTGATACATATGAATAGATGCTCATATACCCACTGAACATTGCTCTGTGTAATTGAGACTCATCTCAGACTTCCCATGTAGTACAAGCTAGACTTGACCTCTGCTCCTTCTGCCTCCACCTCCTGAATAGTGCAGGGCTTGCTAGGCACTAGGGATGAGTAGTGCTCAGCCCATAGTTAGACGTGCTAGAGCAGAGAACCAGAAAATGTGAGATCACGCAGTCCATTTAGAATGCTTTACACTTATGGCGTGGACCATGTGGTGGTCAGAAAATCCACAGAAGGAAGCAGAGGATAGATAATGAAAATGAAGTATGCCAAACTAAGTAGGATGGATTTTTACTGCAATCTAAAAACCAGATCTATGGAGTAGAATAATATGTCTCTGAAGACAAGCATAATAGGAGCTAGAGAACTTAGTTAAATAGCTGATGCACTAATGCAGGAAAAGGATAACCAGAACTCAAGGTACATGAGTGTTAGAGAACTGAAGAGAAAGGGGAGGGTGAGGGCAAGAGTCACAGGTCTGGGTGACTCTTCATTGTGACAAGGTATAGCTAGATAAGTGGACCGAAACACAAAGATACTTTGGTACCCTTTGATTATGTTAAGTGTGAACTTTCTGAGAGCTTGCAAGTGAAGTGTCACATGCACATGTACACACCCACACACACAGAGAGGATGGGGGAGATAGAAAGAGAGAGAGAGAGAGAGAGAGAGAGAGAGAAAAGAAGAAGAAGAAGAAGAAGAAGAAGAAGAAGAAGAAGAAGAAGAAGAAGAAGAAGAAGAAGAAGAAGAAGAAGAAGATTAAGATAAGACAGAAGGGAAAGACCCCATAATTAGGTATAAAAAGGATCATCAGGAGCATGTCTCTGAAAATTAAAAGTAAAGGGCAGTAAGAAGTGGTTTACACATGGAACATGAATGCCAGGCAAAGTACTTATAGGGTTAGTGATGTGAAACTTTTAGAGGGCAAGGCTGCAAATCATTCTGGTACCATCCTCACGGCACAGAGCATCCTGGTACCATCCACATGCCCAATCAGCATGAAATTGTACTGCTGCCTTTCAGACAAGTGGGTTGAGGTCAGACAATGAGACGAATCAAGATTGTGGAATTTTAAGTGAGAAATCTGGTGAGATATTTGAAGGCAGACTGAGTTTTAGATATGGTGGAAGATTTCTAAAACTTCAGTTGAGAGCCTAGGCATCAAGTGTGTCTAACAGAGTAGGAATCTTGTTCTCGGGAACTCAGAGACTGAAAACTGGTGGCAGGACCAGTGATATGGAAACACCGGAGACTGTCTCCTGAGGTGGCACTTTCCAGAATGCCAGGTGAGCATGGATCAATGGGGACCTTGCTAAAATGCAAATCCTCACTTGGGAAGTCTGCCATGGGTCCTGAAATTCTTCTTGATTCTGTGACGTCATCTATGGAGAATAATACTCTGAATAGAACACTTTCAAGACAAAACTCCTTGTTGAGTTTCATTGCAAATTCATCCAATGAATTATAAAACCTATTGTCAGAAGTGCTGTCAAAAAATAAGAAAGAAGAAAGAAAGAGAGAAAGGAAGGAAGGAAAAGGAATCTGAACTGAAATGTAGAGCATATATTGTTCCTTACTGCCAACATCTCAGAGCTGAGAAATTGAATTATGTAATGAAATCTATTTTGACATTTAGTTATAAGCCATATTAATCCATTTTATGATGAGATAAAATTTCACAGCTTTCTATTTATTATCAGAATCAATAAATTGTGTTAAAAATTCTGTCTCTGGACATTGTCATAATACAATGTCTTGGATAGTTTCACATTTTTAAAGTCAATTAAATGTTTTTTATACCACAAACTAAACTACCTTTAGTGAAGGGTTTTACTCATTTCCTTCCTCTTCCTCCTTCCCTCTCTTTCTCCCTTCCTCCCTTAATTCCTCCCCTCTCCTCCATTTCTCTATTCCAAGAAGGAGAAGGTGCATATGAGTTTCCATAGAAACTCAAGTTTATAATGAACTTAATTAATAATAAAAGGGGGGTTCAGGAAGAAATTTTCTACCTGCATCATTACTGGAATTTGGATTTTAAAAACTCTTCCAATTCTTGATGAAAACATCTTGACTACTGAGTATTCAGATCTTAACATCAAACATTTACTTTAGTAGATTTTCCCAATAGTTGATCTTTTTTCATCTCAGACTTACCACCTATGTCTTTAGATGTTTGCAGCCTGCTGTGGGCTTTCTGAGCACACCACTGATGTACCATGATTTTGAAGAACGCTATTTGATGCTATAAAAGTCACTGCTTTCGAGTCAGGCTCGATTCCATAGGGGAAGAAGCAATCTCGTGGCGTCTGGAGGTTGATTCCTAAGCTGAACATTTGTACTGCAGGACTTCCTGTCACAACAACGAAACTCAGAACTTTCTAGAACCACCTAGGACAACATTCTAGACTTAGAGGATATGCTAAGTGTCCTCTGCTTCATTATAATAACACTTCCCTGCCCTTAACCTTTCACAGCTGGTATTGCTAGCAAACAGCACATTCCTGAACCCCACATAATGACAGAAAAGAGGAGGCAACTCTGTTGCCTTGGATCATGAATAAGATTCCACTCCAGGAAGCGTCCCTAGAAGAGTGCTGATCCCCCACCCCCAGTGATGTGACATAGAGTAGCTTACCTTATTCTCTTGAGTGGATCCTTTTGTTGTGCATTCCAGCCTCTCTACCAATCCTTTGCTTTAGCATACCTTTGCATTCTTTCTTCGACAATGATAGTAACTTGGTTGGAAACACTGTAGATGTCTCCCTGACAGCTCCCTGCTCCCTTCAGCCATGCTTTCCTTTACTTGTCCCACCATGGGATCCTGGAAACTAGCTCTGTGACCCAGGTTATTTCCCAAATGGGGGTCGTGCTGTCGTACAAGTCAGGGGGATGTAGGTGCTGTCCTGTCCTATCTATGTAAGTGCAGCACATTAGCGTTTATAAAGTAAACCAGCACAGAGACGCTCAGACACGGCTGCCCACCACAAACACGCTGGACAGACATCCTCGTCTATTTTACCACTTCCATCTGGTTTTGGTTGAGGACAGAGCTGGATAGAATCCCTTCCGCTCTACCAGCAGTAGAGCTAGACACTTGGTTGACATATCCGCTTTCTGAGAAGCTTTTTGGACAGCTGACATGTGGAGCAGTGTTGGATACCAGGTAGGAGAAGGGATAATAGTAGGAATGGGATTTCAGAGTAGAGTTGGGCCGACCTTGACTTTCCTATGTCAGGTAACGTCAGAGTCTTTTCAGAAAGGATGGAAACAGGATGGGTGGCTTCCAGGAAGGCGGCTCACTGATGCCTGTAGGAAGCTCTCCAAGAGGAATTGCTATCACTTCTCTTGCACTGGTTCAGGTGGCCACTTTTTATCTTTCAGTCTCGTTCTTGTCCACTTTGTCAGTTCTCACACAGCTGTTGGGATGCACGTTTAAAAGCGTAATTCACACAATGGCGTTCTCCTGCCCAATCCCTTTCAATGCTTTGCCCCTGTGTGTGTTTAACTACATTCTACCCCCTTGGTTGCTAGTAAAGGGGTTTGCGAATTTTCAAAAATTTCTCTCAGGCTTTGCTTGCTTCACATTAGTCCTAGCTTCTTTGTGTTTTTACACCACACACACACACACACACACACACACACACACACGCTTGGCAAATGTGGTCTGCTTTCATGTCAAAACACAATTTCCTCTAACATACTTTTTGCTTTATTTTGTGCCACTTCTACTTAAGTATCAAACACGACCTGACCTTGTCTTTAAGTGTTCAGCACCCACAACAGAGTCTGACAATGTGAATTTGAAGATATTTTTGGAAGGAATGAATGAGACTACGAAGCTGTTGATTAAAAATGTTTTACTTGTAACAAACATTAGTGTATATATGTACATATATATATATATATACATGTACAGATACACACACACACACACACACACACACACATATATATACTTCTACTATGAAACCCTGAATAGCAAAGACTTCCTTGGGATTTTTTTTCTTATCTAAACCTGAGAATGAAGCTGAGTTTATTGTTAACAAACAAAACAAAAAGTGGAGGTCCAACACTTCTTTTCGAAATTCTGTGCCTCCAGTCCCATTCGGGTCAGACTCCACCTGAAGCCCTTGCTCACGCCTGTAGTGTTTACTGAGAACAAGAACATGTGAGGCTTGGAATCAGAGACTTTTTCTGCATAGGGACAAATAAGGAATGTCCTATATGGCCTTAGGAACAGGAGACTGGGCCTGGAATTATCCCCCATGTTGAGATGGGCAGACACTGAGTTATAAGCAGTAATGCCTCCCAACTACTGGATTTTGAATTCTGATATGACATTCCTCCAAAAAAATATTCCTTAGAAAACATCTTCTAAGACATTAAAATTCAAGCCTAGATTATTCGTTTACCAGACAATTGTCTGGGCTGTGCATTGTTTTAAATATAAAGAATCCAAGCTAACTTCTTTTATGTGCATTTGAAAGCAGGTGATATAATCAGATCTTAACTCGTAGTTTGATTTCTCTACTGCTTTTAAGGCTCACTAATCCATCATACCTTGTCTCTTGTTCTATATATCAAAATAAGGGGGCACGCTTTATAGCAGAAGTTAGATTAAAAACCTGAAACAAACTGAGGACACCCACTTTTAATGTAAAGCCTTCTTTTCAAGCTGCTAAACATTCATTCAAATTAATACATAAGCTTTGTTTTCAAAAGGTTTTGTAGTTGTTTCAGGAACCTGATGATAGATGTTCTAGTAAAATCTACTGTGAAGAATACTACACAGGGCCGGGGAAATAGCTCAACTGGTGAAGCTCTTGCTTTGCAAACACAAGGGCCCAAGTTCAATCTCCAGTGAAAAACCAGGAGCGCTGGGGAAGCAGAACTGAAGCATCCCCTGGCTCACCGGCTGCTCGCCACACTTGCTGAGTTATGGTCCGGTGATAGACTCCATCTTAAACACAAACAAAAACCATTGAATGATATCCGAGGAAGGACATCTGAGATGATTCTCTGGCTTCTATGTAATCATGGACAAATGGGCAGGTTTACACACACACACACACATGCACACACATGCATGCACGCACACACACTCACACACACACACACACACACACGCACACACACACACACACAAATGCTTTACGTACAGTTCCCACCCAGGACACATCACTTTCCTTTTTGGGCAGGAGTTCTAGTCTCTTCTCTGCAGGCTTCCTCTTATTCACCTCCTCGTGGGGAAGTCACGAGAGTGCCCACTCAGCTCCAGTGTCTCCTCCTCTGCTCCTTGACTTCCCCCTCTTGAATCTTGCTGCGTTGACCTTTGGCATAAAAGGCTAAGTTTTTCAAATGTTCCTGACCTTTCTTCTTATCAGCCTTTATTTTCCCCAGAGATAGAGTCTCAACCCAAATACAAGGACTTGGAGGGGCTCACAGAACCCCTTGGGCCTGGCTAGAATATTCTACAATGCTAACCTTTTCTCTTGTGCATGCAGATAATCTTACCTGCAGATTGTCAGGCTGGATCTCAGGGCAGACTTCCTTTTTAAGATAGGAAGGGAGCAAAAATGGGTCTGGGCTCTTCAAATAGCATATGGAACTATTTCCAATTTAAACTGAAAGACAGACTTAATTGTTGTTCCAAATAGCCTTGGACTAAATAAATAATTAATAATTGCTCTTTATAACTGAATTTATGGTAACCAAGGGGGCTGACTTATGAAAGGTCTCATGAACTTGAGTGTGACCTTAGCCTGTCTTCCTGAGCTTAGCCAGTCTTTATGAGAACAGAAATGATGTGTTTTCCCAGACACTGTCCTCCCAGTCTCACTCTGTAACCCACTGCATGGTGCTCTTCCAGAACTGCAAACTATTCTTAAGTGAGAAATGAAATATTTAGCTAGGTCATGGTCAGCTTATAAAGAAACAGGGTAGATGGAGTTGAGTATATTAGTGTTTTGGTTATAGTTCCAGTAGTACTGTTTTATGAAGTTTAAGTTACAGTTCTATATAAATAAATGTGAGTGTGTGTGTGTTTGCACGCGCGTGCGTGTGCACAGGCACGCTGGGCTGTGATGTAAAATGTGTTACTATCTAAGATAAGGTTTGAAGACCTTATTTTACTCTGGTCTCTCACCTCTTTGTGGAAACTTGACTGCTCCTCTTTATGGATGCCACCTATACGTCACTGTCATGGAGTCTGCTAACTCAGCCTTTACAAAGCTCCAATGTCCAGAAAAGTGAGCTACACATTTTTACACTGTCAGAGCCAGGAACATCTTTTCACGTAATTATTGATTTCCTTCTGATTCTATAAAAATAAGTTTCCCCAAGTTGTGCTGTTTCTATGGGCCACGTAAGAATACGGCCATGGAAAAGTAAAGAGATCGCCCCAGAGTATGAATTTGCCTGAGGTCACTAACCACATCATAGCAGATGGGTCAACCAAATGGCTTGCAGATTCTTAATCAGAGACGAATCTAGGCTGTTAGTTCTCAAAGTCTCTGCAGATCCTTTCCAGGAAGGCATCAAAGCTCACATCAGCATGCAAGAGGCGGGTTCTTTACTGCCTTAGAAGAACAAACTTGGTTTGTCTGGAGCATGTGTGAATTTGGAAGGGGAAACAGGTTAAGAACAAAGTGTTCATTCTAAATTTTAAAATAATTGTTTTTGGTAGTATAAAATAATTTACACACTGCTTTTGGATTCTTGATATTCTATTACAGCATGGTGTTGTTAACACCCTGGAGGCAGAGCCTGAGAGCTAAATGCATTATTAACTGTTTTATAGATTTTAAAATCTACAAAACATTCAACACACCCGACAACATAGACCAAGGGAAACGAGATACTCCTGACTGATTGCTGCAGTTCCAAAGTCTGAAGCAGTAGTGCATCTTGTGAATGAACATATCCAGACCCTGGACTCATGACCTGCACTGTTACCCATGATGCAATGTAGAGAAAAACTGAATGCACACATGGTTAGACAACGAGCAGAGGAAGACATTTGTATCTACGAAAAAAAATGGTTTAACTTTTCAAGTCTCACATATTCTCTTAAGAAATCAGTCCTCTGAGGATAATCTTTGATCTCGTTCATTTATTCAAAGTTACTAACCTTAATGAAGGGAGACGAAATACTCACAGTGCATCGTAAGACCTGGTTATGATTTTACTATATCCAAGGCAAGGCTCTTAGTACCTGAAGGAAGAGCGCATTGGCTCATTATTGAAAAGATGATCAAACAACTTTACCTCTTCCCTGTGTGACAGAATAAGGCAGCATTTTTCTGATGGTCTGTGAGTTGCAGGTCACATGCAAATGTCACTGAGAAACAGACTGGTTTGTGCTAAGACATTTAGTGTCCGTAAACACAGAAAATATTTGAAAATAAGACAAAATATACCAAAACAGTCAAGGAAAAATGGAGTATATTTTTCAGGCTTCTCTAATATAAAATTGATGATTATTCAAATTGACCCTAAAAAGCAGTTTGGCTTTACATAAAGGGTGGGGCTGGGTAGGGGGAAGAAAGCAGATTGTCACATGGGTGGCACAGGCTTAGGTCTGACACTCAGTTCCTCACAAGCAGCAGTGACCCTGCTCTTCTCGACTAGCCTGAACAGAAAACTGTGTGCTCTCTCTTCTTTTAATGACGTGACTCTCTGGACAGCAACCCTGGGTCCTGCTGGGTTATATGGTGGATTTTTCTAGCTTTTCAGAGAACAGTTTCCTTCTAACAAATTTGGATCATGTGTAGTTTTTAGTGTTTTACCCCATACTTTCTTTACGGTGCAGTGAGGATTATTGTTTGTGCCTATAGATCATTAAATTATTAATAAATGTAGGTGTGTGGAAGGGAAGGGATTGTCAAATGCTGGTTTTGATTTGGATTTGTTTTATTAAACTTACTTCTGCGAAAGTCTGTTCAGCTCCTCAGCCCAGTTTGTGATTAGTTCGTTCGTTTGTAAGTGTTTTTGAGTTCTTTGTATATTCTAGGTAACAATCCTTTGTCAGGTATCTAGCTGGCAAAGATGCTCCTCTAGTCTACAGGCTGGAGAGAGAGAGAGAGAGAGAGAGAGAGAGAGAGAGAGAGAGAGAGAGAGAGAGACTTGGGGTTGAACCGAGGGCCTTGGCTATGCTAGGCCAGTGCTCTACAGCTGAGCCATATCTCAGCCCTCAGGAAGCTCTCATGTTTTATGGGGCCCTGTCTGTCACTATTGGTCTTATTTCCTGAGCAATTGAGTCCTCAGCAGAAGGTATGCACTTATTCCCATGTTTTGCGGTAACTTCTGTGTTTTTCCTTCTGTCAGTTTCAGAGTTTTTATGCCAAGGTCTCTGATCCACGTGGAGTTGGATTTTGAGCAAGGGGAGAGATGATAACCCAATTTTGTTCCCCCATACGTGTATTGCCCCAGGACTGTGTGTGAGAGCGCTGCCCGCCACCCCCCCCCCCCTTCGTGACTTTTGACACTTTTGATGAAGTAATACAGCTGCATTGGCTCATGTCTGGGGCTTCTAGTCTGTTCCGTTGATTTACATGCCTGCTTTGTGCTAGCACCAGGCTGTTTTTATTTCCATTACTCTGTAGCTTCACTCAATATCTTGGAATGAGTGATGGTGATACTTCCCACATTGTTTCTAGTGAGGGTTGATTCAGCTATTTGGTCTTTTTTGTGCTCCTCGGTGAATGAGTTTAAGATTGTTTTCTTTATTTCTGTGAAGAATGATATTAGTGTCTTGATAGGAGTTGTATTACATCGAAGAATGCTTTTGGTGACTTGGCTGAAGATACTTGTGATATGGCGACATTCTTGAAAACCCACTTCAACACTTCCCTCTCCTCTCACTCACACGGCCAGTGCTGAGAGGACGGCTCACGAGACTCACTGACCAATCAAGGTCAGAGGTGGCTGTGTGCCTTTCCTGGACCCACACACTGCTTCCTTAGCTCCACGGGCACCTGTTCGAGTATCTGCAGAGCAGAACTGAGAGGGGGATGGAGTCAAGTATAATCGGGACAGATATTCACACCGTGGACTTAGGAAGGCAATATCATCTTAACTGAAAACACAAATTCTCATGTTAGTAAAGCAGTACCACATTGGCGGGCCATTCTGTCTTGGGTGCCCCGCACTTCGTGCTTAACACTGAAAGAAGTCTTGTGATATAGACTGACCACATCCTAAGACGTTCAGTTTTATAAAGGGGAAAGCTGAGGTATATAAAGTTCCCAAGCTCAAGACTAATCACCATGTGGCTTTTCCAGCGCTACACACAACACTGGTAGACAGAAAATCTGTTACTTTTTCCTTTATATTATTTCCTTTGCAGTCAGATCCCTTATTATTTCTGAGTCACATTTACTTAATATAAAAATAATAATAATGAATTTAACAGTTTAATATGACCTAAATGGCTGAAAATGATTTTTATTAATGACTATTAACATTAGAATATAATCAGAATCCATTACTTGCAAGTGACATATTTTTCCCATACAGAAAACTCATTTAAATAGTCATTTGCAGGAAAATGTGCCACGATAGTCTCCCAAGAAACCAAAGTCATTAGTTCCTAGAAGTTAAAAAACAAACACTTGAGAAGCTGGTAAATTATATTTTAGATCACTTGACTAAAAGAAAGAATGGCTTGCATAAACAATTTATCAGAGAAGGTTCTCACTGCATACCAAACTATGAGAAAACATTGTAAACATGGGGTCTGCCACTGCCGTTAGCAAGATCTTGTGAGATAAAAAGCAAAACCCACTGCTGAACTAGCAAATAAAAATCAATTATGGCATGGGACGAAACCTGAACCCATGTA
The DNA here is from genome assembly GCF_982192425.1 of Myodes glareolus. NCBI lineage: Eukaryota > Metazoa > Chordata > Mammalia > Rodentia > Cricetidae > Myodes > Myodes glareolus. Next base: position 59,777,456 of record NC_142046.1, on the reverse strand, counting down.
CCCCCGCTTCTAGTACGTTTCACACAGCTATTGCTTTGAAGGTTTTTTAAAACTCGGGCTCCACAAGATCTCACTGAGAAACACTCATACCCCACCCCATTTTTAAAAGCCAAGGCAGCTACGCCGTGTACTCGTGCAGTTTTGCTGGTAGCTTTTGGAATTTGCCACCGAGCAACAAGCGGATTGATGTATTGGCGCAGCTTTCCCTACAGAGACCCTGGCAGGGATAACGCCTTGAAAGGTCTTCAAACGTCTCCGTGCAGGCGGCTATAGATAGCAAAAAACCACTTATTTATCCTCTGGAGGGCCATTGTCTCTGGAATTTCTTTCATCTGACAAGATCCTGGCTTATGCAGCCAGATTGTCTTTGCAAGACGTTGTCGCAACACACCCGTGACATCTTTGTCTCCCTTTGGCTGTTACCGCAGAGAGGTAAATGCCATTCTCGATTACCTCTTTCTAAACCGTAAGTCACAAGGAACTCCACAGCTGATCTTTCCTACCAGGACGGTCGAGTCTGGGTTTTAATTATCTCCATACTTCAAAGTTCGCTCATGTTCCATGTGTAATACAAAAAGTTTATGTTATGAGTTATGTGATGAATGCTGAAGTCCGATTCTTTTATGCATTTCTATCAATCCAAAGGATTCCTTGGTTTAAAATAAAAGTATTTATTTTTATTGTATATTTTCAATATATATTATTTATATAAATATATATAAATAATTCCCCTTTAAAAATACAATGCAACATATAACCAATAAGATCCTAGTGTGAGGGTATTAGTTAATATGTACATTTTGTAGTTAGAGTAATAGGCAGACAGTTGATTCTCATTGAGCTGATGACCTATTGGGAGAGAATGTAGTAATCTAAGTTTATTTTCAAACCATGAAGATGTTTAAAGTTTAGACTGAATTATTTTTATATTGTATCAAAATGTCTGAAACTAAACAAGATTTTTTTTTCCTACTACAAAAAAATTCACATCTGTACAAAATAATTGTCCAAACAGACCTTTGACCGTGCTGAGAAATGAGTCTGTTTGAGTCTGTTTCCTTTCCTGACTGCTAAGGAGCTCTATTTGCCCAATACCCAAGCTTGAAAGGGTAAGGCCGTCTGATTAGCAGAGACAGCTGTGTCTGCGGTCCTAGCAGCACGGGGCCCGGGGATGCTGCCAATTGGTTCAAGCAGCTTCCTCTAATGTCAGTCAGGCAGGCCTCAGCCTTCCGGTGAGTCTCCTGTCTCAGCTTCCCAAGTGCTGGGATTATAGGCACATAGGGGCCACCACACTGGGTTCCTACTGTGCATTTGCAAATGAATTTTTTCTACTTCCTGTCTTAGTTTTCCAGAATTTCCCTAACAAAATACTTGAAACTGCTATGTAAAACAACTGAAAGTTATTCTTCCACAGCTCCGAAGATAGAATTCAGACATCAAGGTGTGAGCCTGGTCCTGTGCCCTCATGGTCACGGAACAAAATCTTTCTTTATGTCCTTGTTTCTGGAAGTAGCAGCTGGAACTCAGTATTCAGCGGCTGTGTCCACCATTCTCTGCCTTTGTCACTGTATGGAGTCACACCCGGGTCGTCTATGAACTCAGTATTCAGAATGTCAACCATTCTCTGCCTTTGTCATTGTATGGAGTCACACCCAGGTCGGTCTATGACTTTATCTAATCAGACTAAGGATGCAAAGACCCTTTTCTCAAATGAAATCACACTCAGTGTAGGGAATAGGAAGTAAGCAAACCTTGCAGGAGATGGCAGCTCACCCCCAATGGACCTCTTTGGGAATCATTAATTCCCAACACCCTATTTTGAAGGTCTAAAGCCCTTTCGAAATCCTCAGATTTCCCATTGAGGATGCTGGGTTTTACGGAGTCAGGTATTGAGAGGGCAGTGCAGCGCGGTGGCAAAGCAGTCAGCTTCCGTTTTCAAGGTTGCTGTGTGGGTTTCACCTCTAACACTGCAAAAGAAAAACAAGAACTATGAGAAAACTAGTTTCCAAGCCTGGGTAATTCCATGGATATATTTAATATATGCTCTCCTCTGTGCTCTGGTTTTACACATGTGCAGGTGTTCTGACATCTGTGATTTGACTCATCTCTTCCTCCTTCAATTATGTTCTACCACATAGCTGCTTCATTCTCCTTTTGAAGTTGATACACAGTTTCTATGGAAACAGCCCTGCGGATCTGGTTAGATGAAGTGTGCATGTCCCGTGCCCACAGCTTCGCCATTCCACATGCCATGGTTTTCCTTATGAGTCTTCTCTAGGCATTACTGACCATGACTTGCATAGCAGCCTAACAGTGATGTGACGGTCTTGGCAGGTGTCTAAAGTGTATTTCTCCTTTGTTGTAACAGGATGTTCAATGGTTGGCTCCTGTTGGGGTTTCAGCTATCCCTACAAATGGGGAGCTATCTGACTTCAGCTGGGCGAGTTCAAGAACAAATCTTTGTCAGCCTTAGTTATCTACCAGACTCTCTTTTATAATGAAGTTCAGAAAACTTGAGATAGGAAAATGCTACAGGAAGATTCTCTGGAGAAAGATGCCATAGAACAGTGGCTCAACCTTCCTAATGCTGCAGCCCTCTAACACAGTTGCTCATTACTGAGGCGACTCCCAACCATAAAACTAATTTCTTGCCCTACTCTGTAACTGTAATTCTGTTACTATTATGAAATACAATATAAATATTTGATATGCAGGATATCCGATATCTGACCACTGTGGGGGTGGCAACCGACAGGTTGAGAACCACTGTCACAGAGGGTCTGAAAGGTTCATCTTTGCTGTCCCAGGTAAAGTGTGAGGAGCTTCAAGGAAGCCATGCAGGTTTTCCTATGTGACTCTAAATCTTTCAAGCACGGTGGGCTACCTTAGGCATAAGATGCTGAGGCAAGTGGCTGGCTGAAATGACAGAGAGGGTGCTGCTTTTAAAGGAGCACCATGGCCTGCCTGCTGGGGCTGGATGGAGAACCCAAGAGAGGAACACAGGGAATCTGTATGAGTCCTAGATGAGAAGACCACTGTGCATGTTGGGGTGTGGGGGTATCAGAAAAGTCTCTGCAAAAAGTCCACATATCTGCCTAGATATGCAGGGGCTAAAGGACAAAGGACAGAGAGCCAGCTAGAGATGCTGAGACATACAGAAGTCTTTGGTGGTAAGGAGTCTCCGAGGTGCCTCCAGGAAGTGCCCACAAAGCAAAGAGCCCCTTCAACTTGAATGGACATTGACCCCCCGGCAGGAGGTCCCCCAAAGACAGCTTCAAATTGCCGAGAAGGATGCATACCCAGTTACTTTCTTGTCTGTAAATGTCTTTACTGGACTTTTTACATGCAGCAGGCATTCTTGTGTCAGGTCATGGTTAAATTCTTATCAGGAAGGTAGAGTCTGAAGAAGTCATAATTGCTGTATCATGGGTGTATACACAAACTATCAACTCTTAGATGAGAGGAAGATTTTGTTGAGCATTTAAAGTAACCTATCAATTAAGAAATGCCAGCTCAATGATGCCACCCTAGACAGGTGGCCCTGAATTATATGAGAATACAAACTGAGCAGTTCATGAGGAGCAAGCCATTAAGAAGCAATCTCCTGTGGTCTCTACTTCAGATCTTGTTCCATGTTCCTGTCCTGACTTCTCTTCCTGATGGACTGTGATGTAGAACTTGAAGCAGAAATAAACCCTTTCCTCTCCAAGGGGCTTGGGGCTATGGTATTTCATTGCAGAAACAGAAATTAAAACTAAGAAACCAGCAATCTCGAAGGAATATGAGTTTCAAAATTCAGGGGCCATCAGGCAGAAATGTGACCTTCTCTATTGTGAAATAAAGTTCTGAAATTCACTGACCAGAAGAAAAATGAAAAGCAGTGGGGATTTGGGTTTGTATGACTCACTCTCCTTTGAGCCATCTCACTAGAAAGGGGTCATATGTACCTGATGTAGCTTATGCCTCTGTCTGTCCAATACCAGTATCAGTCTTTCCTAGGAACCGGCATTTACGCATCGGCTCACACTAAGAATCCAGATCCTTGAGCGGGGCTCTCAGAATGGGAGCAAGGCCACATGCTTTGGGATTACCAAGAATTACTGCTTCTTGAGCAGCAATGGTGACATTTCTGTCCCGGCCTCCATTCCATCCTTTAGAAGAGCGTTTGTCCTAAGATGCTATGACCTCACTGTAGCCTTTCAATTTCTTTATAATTTTTCCTCTAAATGATTTCCTCTTTCCAACTTCCCTATTCTAGTAAATGGCAGCAGTGTTTCCCTTGGTTACCAAGGACCACAACCGCAGCCATTTTCCCATTTCCCCTTCTAGGGCACCTTTCCAGCCCATGCTCTGCTTGTCGCATTTTCCCGACAGCCCCCGTTCCCCAGCCTCCTTTACAGTCTTACAAAATTCCACTCGTTGCCTGAGTTTGCTATTTTCCCAACCTCAAGTCCTTTTCTCTTTCCGTTTGCCTCGCACACAGAAGGCGAACTGCTCTCTCTCTAAAACAACTCCTGCTCATCACTCTGTTGTTTATGGACGTTTTGCTGCTCACCGCTACCCCCAGAATAAGCGTAAAACTCCAGGCAGCGTTGCGATGGGATCAGTACATGACGCAGGCAGACGCCCGAGCCTCGCCCATTAAACACTTTTCTCCTACTCTGTAAAGTGCCTTCCTATTCTCGGAGGTGATTTCACTTACTCATTTGAAAAGGCTTGCAGCATTGTGAGATGTCAGGGACACAACCATGAAAATGAAAAATACCATCCTTGAGTGCACAATGCTTACGAGCCCAGAAAGGCTTATGAACAAACATGTTTCGTGATAAGGAATGGAAACCACAACGGGACAGAAATAAGACCAAGGCTGGAATTATGTAAAGAGTCTCCTCAAAGGAAATGACGTTCTCCTGAGACCTGAAGGCAAAGCGAAGAAGAAGAGGCCGGCCAAACGCCAAGTCGAGAGTGCAGACGACGGGCTCATGGATGATAATGAACTTGTCTGCTTTATGTAATTAGAATAAATTTCGCTCTGCAGGAATGGTGTATGCCGATGCCTCGTGAAGGACAGGGCAGAACCTGGGAATCAGGATGAGAAATTTGGATTTTAAAAAGGCGGGAAGAGGCTAAGCCAAATTAAAGTGGTATGAACAATCTTTATGGAAACTTAAAGATTTTGTAATTCTCTCTTTAAGAAAATTAACAAAGAGTTTGAATGGGAGCATCCTTCATGGGTAAATAATGGTCCTCCCAGAAGCCTAAGGTTATTAGATGAAAATCCTCGTACCAAGTGTGTGTGATAATTTCCTAGGAGATGTTGCTCAGGTAGCCCCAGAGGCTCCCGAACAGTACAGGGTATTGATTGCCACGGCCCTTGCTTGTCCAGCAGAATCAGATGGGCAGACCCTAGGGCTGTTGGATACACCGCGTATGTTGATTTCAGGACATTAAGAAATCAAGACAGATCTGAGCCTGAAGTTTCCACCATGGCAGTTTACCTTTTTCATAGGGCATGGAGGTGCTTTGTAAACCCCCGAGGTGAAAGAGTCATCAATGCCTCTACACATCTGTGGAGCTCAAAAGCTACGAGAATGATCTGTTTGGCAGGATATGTACACTGATGTAGTAGTGGGATGATTATCATGGGGGTAACTGATTGGTTTTGGGGCCCATTCCTCAAGAAAAAACTTACGCCTTGAACTGTAAGCTCAGTCAAGAATCTGTGACTCAAAAGTCAAAGACCCAGGGGAAGAACACATGTGCTGTTTTGTTCAATGGATTCAGTATAAAACTTCCTCCCGAGTGCTTATGTTTATACCTATAGACTAGCTCTGTTCTTAAATGTCATCAAGGAAAAAGCTTCCATTTGCAGTGTGCCAAACAACCGGCCAACGTGCAGAAAATAGGTAACAGCAATGCTGGCTCTAAACATCTGTATCAATTTCCCAAGGCTTAGGAAACCTATTAGAGGAGGAAGACAAAAATATAAAGCCTGAAGTTGGAGAAAAGTGTGCAAATGAGTATTTTCTGGGCAGGTCTGTCACTGTGGTTACCTGCACGAGACCTGAGTGAGACTCGGCCCAACACTGTTTCATCTTGGATGGAAGAGGAGCCCATGAAAAATCTACCTCTTACTCTGGGACTGTAGGTAACGAGTGGGCACAGAGCGGGGATTGTCGTTTTCTTTAGTGGTGTAATCTTTAATAAGCTGCCCATGTTCCAGTAAATAACCCCCTCATCACACTTGCACAAGCAACTAGAATTAAATGCAGGTTAGAAAAAAACAGGTCGGAGGGGGCTTGATAGGGAGAGGAGGAGTTTTAGCAGGGGATACAGGGCAATAAGGAAGGGTAATGGGGTAGGAGGGGAGGGGCGTCCAATGACCCAACTTCGGTGTATGAACGATCATTCATGTCTCTCACGAGAATCTTTTCTGTTGTGTGGCAGGAGCTTGGCTAAATCATAGATAGTTTCACGACGGTGTGAAACTGATGGCCGAGATGTACAGGTCACCGGACATGAGATGTCACGTGGGATGGTTGCCATCGTTCAGGCGGTGACTTCTGTGCACACTCTGAATGCAGTTGTTTCTCAACGTGCATTGTTTATAACTGATACCTCATAGGACACATAACCTGAGGGACAAGCTGAATACACTGTCCTCTTCACACACAAAAGGGTACTCTCTTGTCTAATACTGAACCACATGGCTTTGACTCCTTCCTTTATTTAGACATATTAGCCAGAAATGATTTTTTTTCTAAAGGGGAAAACAGGTGGGGTTTCTTAAACTAGCCAGGCTGCCCAGGGAAGTTCCTACTTGGTTTTCATTATAATTATACATCACAGAAGGAAGGTTTGGATTGCAGTTTTAGTTTCTCACGGCTACAAGAGTTTGGTTATTTTTTTTTCCTATGTGCAAGCCAATATTTGACAATTGCTAAGTATTTTCTTTACTCGGGAATTTATTTTGAGTACAACACAATTGCATCCACTATCTTTGCTTGGATTTTGAGGCATTGGCATGCACTCATAACACTGAGCTAGAACAACACATGATTTAAAAACAGAAGATGCACAAATTACTCCCTTGGAAGCACTCAGAGTGCGGTAGAAATGGTTGTTATGTAAAGAGCTTTAACGTAATTTTAAAAACTCTCATTTCTATTACCTTTAAATATATTTAGCTCTTTGGTAGGCTATCCTCAGAACACATTTTCAGATTCCAATATTGTGTCTCACGCTCTTAAGTTCTGATTATCTGTAATGCAAATATAATAGTTTATTGCACAAATAATATCGTTTAACATATTAAAATTTTATAGGCATATGATATTAATATATATGCTCTGTGAGTATGTGTACATACGTAGGTATGGGTATTTGTGGGAAAGCCGCGATGGAGTCTATTAGTCTGAATGTATTTTCTTGCTCAGTTCATCTATGACTAGTGAGTGACCAGGGCGGTAGCAACATTACACATCGCTAGCTAGGTTTCTAGCTAGCAATACAGATGGAGTGCATCCTGCTGGCAAAGATATTGAAATGAATTAACATGAACTTGGCCTTATTAATTCATGATCTGAATGGACTGGAATGAGTATTCAGTAACTCACAAAGTATTTATGGAAAGTCCACTATGTGTCAATCACGGAACAGCACAAGCCAAAGGTGTGCATAGATTATTAGTTGCAATTAGTGTGTTTATGCTACCTGTAGAGGCGATTTATATCTTATTGGAAATAATTTTATAGACTAATCTGTGCTATTCTCAAGGACTTTTGAAAGTCCCAATAGTTTAGTTATAGTTTATGCTAATTCCTATACATTATTTCTGCTTATGAAATGTGTATCTCAAATATTGGTCCTTTATGAGCTGGGGCATAAATTTATATGTGTTTTACAGATTGTTGCTGTATTGCTTAATGTGCCTTTTGACTTTAGGAGAAAAATGATAATCATCATTAATAACTGTAAGAATTCCTGTACTTGTTTATGAGAAATTATAAATAAAAGAAGTGTCAGAAGAAAACACTGCTGGTCCTCCTGTGCAAGTTTTCTTTGTTTCCATGTTGCCCTATAAACACTGAGATTTAAACAACAAAACTACTGATGTTTGCTTTCTTCCCTTTCACAGGCTGTAGCACTCACTTCCATGTAAATAATCTTCTATGGCAGGTTTCCAGCCGTATGTAGGTAAAATTAGAAGAGGCATAAGGTAATACTCTCGCATTAATAAAATTTATCAAAGGTCTAATTTAGAATGTGGATATTTAATATTTAAAATGCATAAGGATTTCTCATGCTAATTGGTTTTGAAAATTGCTACTTTTCAAATACATTCATAAAATAATTATCTGGTTAAAACACCAAGTCATGCTTATTTTTAAATACTATACAGTTATTCTTTCGGTTATATACTAATTAAAGCATTTATTAAAAACACTACCTCAAGTGGAATCATGGGGTATGAAATTATAAGCAAAATAGAGTCCAAACTTGAAGGGGGTTTTAATACAAGGCTATATAATTCAGACTTTATGGCCAAAGGGAAATTCCTGTTGTTTTCTCTTTTTCTTTTTTCTTTCCTTCTTTCTTTCTTTTGTTTGTTTGTTTGTTTTTTGTTTTTCAAGGCAGGTTGTCTCTATGTGGCTCTGGCTGTACTGGTACTCGTTTTGTAGACCAGCCTGGCCTGGAACTCAGAGATCTCCTACCTCTTCCTCCTGAGGGCTGAGATTAAAGGTGTGCACCACCACACCCACCGCTCCTGTTGTATTTTCTAAAGCACAGATTTCAAGCCATAGTTCAGAAGATCTATAAGCCAGACTAGGAAATGGTGTTTGAAATAAGTTGTCCCAAACAACTGTAAAATGTGATCTCACATCTCAACTTGACAGCCTAGTGATTTTTTTTTTTTTGTATTTGTATTTTTCTCATGATAATTTTTCTCTTAGGATGATACTGTTGCTGCCTCGGCAGAGAAAAACTCCACACAAGTATGGAAGCTCCCAACTTCTCCTTGAGCTCCTCTGACCAACAGTTGCCTCACTCAAGGCTGTGGCCGTCCTTCCTCCTCGTAGCCACTGACCTTCCAGCCTACTTTACTGGAAGTTCCCGAGCGTGGACTTTTGCAGTTCCTCACACCTCCTCAGTAAGTTTTTCCGGCCAGCCGGCTCTTCCAGGCATCCTCCAGCAAATGGTTCACAGAATCGCTTACAACAGGATTTTTCTTTGTCCATGCCTAGCTTTGATATCAGAACAATATTATAAAAATGAGTTCAGAAGCCTCCTACCCTCTTAGATATTTTGGAAGCAAAGTTATGTATTTATTCTTTAACTGATGGAGGAATTCACCAGACAAGTAACTCTACCCTTGGCTTTTGTGTCTTTCTTTTTGTTTCACTCTTTGGTTTTTTTTTTTGAAAATAGATTCTTCTCTCACAGAATACATCCCGACCACAGTTTCCCCTCCCTCTACTCCCTGCCAACACCTCCCCTCTCCCCCAGATCCACTTCTCTGTTTCCCTTCAGAGAAGAGCAGGCCTCCAAGAGACAACAACCAAACACAACAAAATACGATACAACACATCAAAGTAAACGCTCTCATAGTGAGGCCAGACGAGGCAGGAAGAAAGGAGACCCAGGAACAGAGGAATGCATCAGAGACACAGACTCCTCTTAGGATTCACACAACACCATCAAACTAACAGTCATGACATAGACACAGAGGACCCGGTGCAGACCCATGCAGGGTCCAGGCTCGTCACCTCGGTCTCTGTGAGCCCAAGTGAGCCCTGCTTAGTTGATTCAGGGAGCCATATTCTCCTAGTGTCCTTCATGCCTGGCTCCTACAGTCTGTCCTCCCCCACTTCCACTGGTTCCTGGATCTCTGAGGGGAGGGGCCTGGTTGAGACTTCCATAATGTCTGGCTGTGGTCTCTGCTGTGAGAGGAAGCCTCTCTGATGATGACTGGACAAGGTACTGATCTATGAGTATCCCAGAATATCACTAGGTATCATTTTATTGATTTTGTTGTTGTTAGTTGTGCTTGGTTCTGCCCTAGGTCTCTTGGCTATCTGGTTTCTAGTTCCTGGCCTTCCTGGTAGTGTAGGGCATGTGTTCCTTCTGTGGGCCTCAGATTAAACCGGACACTGGTTAGACACCACCACATTTCTGTGCCACCGTTGCTCCAGCACATCTACCAGGCAGGACAGATTGTAGGTCATGGGTTTTGTGGCTGGGTTGGTGTCCAGGTTTGTACGTCAATCAGGTAGGACAGATTGTAGGTCATGGGTTTTGTGGCTGGCTTAGTGTCCAGGTTCCTCTTTCCATATCCTGAAAAGTACCTGCCCACACCAAAGACTAGAACACAGGGGGTAAGGCCCTATGTAGGCACCCGCTCGACCTCTCTGCATACAGTGAGTTATGTGGATATTGGTCTCAGAAGTGGGATTGACTGTCAGTTTATGGAGAGTGACCTCTGCCCTTGTATCATCCTGGGTTATTTAGGGATCTCTATGGGACCCCCTTGGCCAATAATTCAACTGAATGAAACCTAGTCCCATCGCTGGAAGCTTTGCCTGGCTACAAAAGATGGACAGTTCAAACTCCACATCCTCCATTGCTAGGAGACCTCACTAGTGTCCCCCTCATGGATTCCGGGAAGTTTCTCCAGCACTAGGTTTCCTGACTGCCCTCCAAATGCCACCCAGAAGTTGTCTCTCCCTGCTCTCTCTGCCTCCCTCTTCTACCTGGTCCCTTCTGCTCTTGTTCCCACTTGCCCTGCAGTCCACCCGAAACATCTATTTCCTCTACCCAGGAGGACCTATGCAACCCTGCTGGAGTCCTCCTCTTTACCTTGCCTCTCAGTGCCTGTGGATTGTAGCTTGATTATCATTTATTTAACAACTAATATTCACTTGTAAATAAATACATACCATATTTGTCTTTCTTCGTCTGGGTTACCTCATTCAAGATGGTTTTTTTGTAGTTGTACCCATGTGCTCGCAAATTTTGTGATGTCATTTTTTAAACAGCTAAGTAATAATTCTTGATTCAATTTTCATTCTGGCTATAGCTCTGTTTATATTTTCCACTCCTTCATGACTCTGTATTTGTAGGGGGAATGTTTCTATTAGGAGTCTAATTGCTTCTAATAGACTCTGAATAATAGCCTTCTTGATTTCTGTGGTGTTGATTGTGATTTTTTTTTATTATTGGCTTTGTTTATTTCTGTCTTTTTATTCTAATCTAACTAGAGACTATCAATCTTTTCAATATTAATATCATTTGTGGTTACTTTAATCTTTTCAAAAATCAACTCTTACATTGTTATTTTACATTTCGCTTCTGTTTTAATGTGTGGATTTGCTTTCTTTTGCTAATTTTGAACCTAATTCATTCTTCTTGAAAATAGCAAGTCTGACAAATTCTTTCTTTAGTCATTAAAATACTTATAGGACACCTGGCAGCAATGTAAAGCCTGTGTGTGCACTGCACTGATCAAATCAAGGTTCTCTTCTTTTTTAATTCCGATCTTTACCCTTATGTTAGCTTCCCCTTTGGTCCTGGTCCTCCTGCACCCTGTCACTGCTGTGTGTCTTGTTTCCATGTTTTTCTAGCTTCCCTTTTGATGACATCTTGAATGACATTGAAGTCTAACTTCAAATGTATTTGTGGTTTTATTTTGATTTTCCTGTGTGTAGTTTTATTCCGTTGTCAGTTGAGTGGATATTCGATATGGTTTCAGTCTTCTTAAAATTAAGGTCGTGATCTCTCCTGAAGATGAACATTCAATGCATACTTGAGAAGAGGATGAATTCTGTCATTTTTTTTTTTGACAGAAAGCCCTATGTATGTCTCCTAGGACATTTGGTATATAATGTCAGTCAAGTCCACTATTTCCCTGTGGATTTTTCTACGCAGATGATCTCTATCTATGAAAGTGAGGTCTTAAGATCGCCTGCTGCACTATTATACTGATTTATATCTCTTCTGTTTGATCAGGCTTGCTTTATATACTTAGGTGGTCTTCATCTGTTGCCTAGATAGTTAAAATTGTGATATTTTCTTGGAAACTATTTTTTTTCTCACAATAAAATGTTTCTCCTTGTTTCTTATGACAATTTCTGACATGAAGTCTATCTTGTTTGATACATGTATAGCCACCTCTGCTCTCTTGGCTAACACTGACACAAACTATCTCTTCAGATACTTTTAACTTCAGTCTATATGTGTTTTAAGTATAAAATGATTCTGTTATACATAACATACAATTATGTCTTGCTTTTCCTTTTTTAAAATATATTCATTGACCACAGACCTTTTGATTAGGTATTTATTTATAATTAAAGTAATTACTGCTAGGGAGTAACCTAACATAATAATTCTTAGATACTTTCTCTCAGTCTTATAGTTTAGTAGCATCATTTTCCTATTGGAATCTGAAGTCTAAACTATTGTTTAAACTATCAATATTCTATAAATACTCTAACTTCATGTTGAGAAAGTAGTATATAATTCTTATAAGTTGAAATATATAAATATACACTTATATACTAGCCTCATTTATTATATATGAAATGTATATTCATACACATGAACACAAATTGAAGTCTGTTCTGTGAGTACCAAGTAAATGTTTACATTAAGTTCATTACAAGTAAAATTATTGTTGCTAAGATTTGACATTTTACTTTTCCTCTAAAATGTCACAGCGTTTGGATAATATTCTGTAATCTTGTGATGTTATAAACTCTTATTTTCCAGTATCACATTGTCTAAACGTATGTATTTGATATTTATGATTTTGAATTTATCCAATGATACATTGTAAACTAGTTAAAATAAGAAGAAAGTAGTTGCAATGAAAACTATTTGGCCCAGGGATAGGCCTGATGGCAGGGCTTTAATTGCAGCACTGGGTGGAAAAGGCCAGTGGATCCTTGTGAGTTGAGAGGCAGTTTATGATCTCCTGGTCTTTATCTATTTCAATCAAGCAATCAATAGCTATTAATTATTCATTCATAACTATACTAATGACGTTCCAAGGTCCTTACTCTTGCTTGTCAAATTTATTTTCTAATCGTAAGTGACAGGCAGTATGAAAACAAGGCAGTGAACAAACAGGGAGAAATCTAATCGGTGATGCAATCACTGCATGTATTCTGCTACTTTGCGGACATTCTTCTGTGTGACAGCATGCGCTTCCTCTTCCAGCTGCCGAGGATCCAGAAGCCCAGGTCTTGGCAAGTTCTCCCTTGTTCACAGTGGCTCTGATTGACGGGATTTTAAAGATTGTTCAGTTGGCACTCTCTCCAGTGACCATTAACTGTTCCAAAAAGGAGTGTGTGTGTGTGTGTGTGTGTGTGTGTGTGTGTGTGTCCTTAGTTCTAATCAACGCTGGATGGAAATCATCCCCAGCCCGTGCCCTCTTTGCTGCTTAGAGTAGCTCATCTCTCGCCTGTAGACATTTGTGACCACCAGCCTACGTTCCACGACTCCTATGGATGTAAGTCAAGACCATGGAGTTTTATTCAGTGATCTTCAGCAGGCAAACCAGAGGATGATGACTCCCACACTCATGTCTTCTCCATCAGTGTGTTTGTGAGGAGATACTCACAACACACCATCAGTTCTCTCTGAAACAGTCATTGCTAATGTCCAGTGTTTGTTACGACTCTGCTAATTCACTGTGTAGGCTGCAGCTTGATGTGCAGCTCAGAGTTGGAAAAAAACCAATTGACCTGCACCTTTAAATGTCTTGAATACGGTCTGACACCTCATTCTAAGATGTGGAAACCTCTCCTGCCTACTGTTTTGTGAACTCGTTTGAAACTCGAGTAATGATTGTAAATTTAAGATCTTACAGCTGCACAGAATGTTAAAATGAGGTGCAATGACAGAGGCACTGAATTGAGCCTTTGAAGCGTGTCCTCTGAAAGCTTCCGTGAAAGTCAGAGAGGAGACCCATCCCCCCAAAGAAGAAAAGCAAGTGAGGTCTCGAGGTAGAAAAAGTAGTAACCCAGCACAGAAAGAAGGTCGGAGTAAGTAGTGTGTGGGTAAGGAGAAGAGATGATAGAAAAGAATAAAGCAAACATAAGCCTTGGTTGCCTCTGAAAACCAGGAAAGTAGATCTTAAAACTTATAGATAGGAAGACAGTAGGAAATAAACAGAAGAATGAAAATCAAGGACTCAAAAATCAGCAGGGTCCGTTTTAGAATTGTAAGAAGAAAACAAAAGTAACAAAGAAGTGTGGGACCCTTTCTTAGGAGGCAAAGGGTTACAAATGGTCCTCTGTGCTCCAAAATGACGTCAACTGTACAATGGCCATCACATGACCTAAAGAGGGACATAGCATGTGGAGCGTGTGGAGCTCAGATGAGGGCTGTGAGTATCTGAGGGAGAGCCATGCTCTCACCAGGCTGCTCTTCTTGACACAGGAAATGTGTGCAAAGGACTGCGAGTGTTCATCTATATTTGGTAAAATGAGTCATGAGCAAGGCTCTGAAGGCATGTCATCAAAAGGAAGAAACTGCTTGATTTGCCAAAGAAATAGAAGTTTGGTGAATAAAGAGGAAGTCGTATGATTTCTTGAGTTCAAGAAGGGCTCTTCTTTCTCTGTTTATTTAGATTGTGGCCAAATTAAGGACTTGCGTCTCTAGAAGTACTTAAAGGACCTGAGAGAAGAGATGAAACCCAGGAATATAGATATTAAAATTGCTGTGGACACTGATGATAAAGAGCATGGGATCTGAAGGCAAATTTCCTCGGACAAATCTGGTTCCTAATAAGGACTTGCGTAACAAGCAAGTCTCAAACTCCTCTGTGCTGCAGATCTTACCTTGAATGCAGCTGATGATGTTCCATACCCCAGCTTTAAGGAGAATTCAGTAAGAGCACACATAAGAACTACATAAAATGGGGACCATACTGGATATGTGACAAAATAAATCCAGCTATTAAGGACCCTTGGGATCTTACTGGAATGGTTTATCGGAGTACATTTGTTGGGATTAGAATCCAAGTATTCTTTGCTTTGACGGTGTCATGTGCACCAGTGTAAAGGACCAGCGTCTCAGAGATTTATTTCAGTCGGAAGTGAGGCCCCCACATAATGGTGTCATAAGAAACTAAGGCAGTAAATAGGACCGTGTTCACCCTGGATCCCAAGGGAATTCTTAAGTGGAAAGTACAGTAAAGCAAAGAAACGGGAGATGACCAGTGAGAGCCGGCAGGGTGAGAGCCAGGGGCTAGAAGAAGAGACAAAGGAGCAATGAGTAGATATGAGGGTGGCCAGCCCATCAGTACACAGCTGGCCAGAAACGAAGGCTGTGAGGACACGGAATAAATATACAGCAGGGCAGGTGGGCAGGAAGAGGAAAGAAAGGAACAAATCCCATTCTTCTGAGAGCTGGGAGGAAGTCAGAAGCAGTTTGAACTCCAGATGCAAATTTAGGAGGAAAAGAGAAACAACATGTTGAACCGTGGCCGACCACTCCCAACACAAAGATGAAATCTGACCTGGCAACCTCTGGAGGGGGAGAAGCCAGGCTGTGGGGAGGTTGATTTTATTTATTTTTCTCCAGGAATGAATTGGAAACAAAAGGGTTAATGTGAAGAAGGTGCTATCATCAAAGGGAGCAGTTGCCTAAAACCTGAGGCACAGACCCAACACGGGACTCTAAGTGTAAGGATAAAGTGGGAAGTTGGAACACAGCGGTGAGAAAGTACGGCTAGTAATGTTTGCCACATCTATAGGCATTCGGGTTTGAGCCAACTCGGGTGAAAATCCATGGTTGAACAGATTTCACAGTTGCTTTACTACAGAAAGCCCTGCTGCTGGTGAGAGGGCAGTGCTCACACCCAGGCCAATGTTGGTAAAGAGTGTAATAGTCACACCCATGCCAATGCTGGTCAGAGTGCAGTGCTCACACCCAGGCCAATGCTGGTGAGAGGGCAATAGTCACACCCATGCCAATGGGGAAGTGTGGGTCAGGGCAGGATGCGGAGAGAGTGGACTCAGCATGGGATTCGCTGAGAACCCTGGAAAAGGGTGTTTTGCTTCAGAATTGGAAACCCTTTGGAGACTTGAGAGTAGCTAAGCAGGGATGCTAGAAGCACGCTGTCACAGACACTTCTGGGTCACCCACCTCTTCCTGTTTCTGCTGGGACCTGAGTTACCAGCATTGGTTACCTTACTTTAAATTGTTACATAAAGGTGATGTAATTAATGCAAGTGCATTCAACAGAACTGAACTAATACATTTAAAATTGATAGATAGTAGGTGTATATAACAGTGAATATAACAGAATAAAATTTCAATACATACCTACGGTATGTAATGATCAAGATGATGGAGATGTATGTATGTATGTATGTATGTATGTATGTATGTATGTATGTATGTATGTATAAAGTTGGGAGCATGAAAACCCTTCTCTAGCAGCTATTTTGAACTATGCAATTAATTGTTGCCAGCAACAGCTTCCATATTGTGCTGTAGAATATAAGATGCCATTCCTCCAATTCAGCTGCACACGGGAATGCACTAACCATTTTCTCTCTACCCTTCCTCTGTACTTTTCTAGACTCTATAATCACTGTTCTTTCTACTTCTGAAATATCAGCTTTTGGGCCTCTGCATTTAAATGAGGATGCATAGCTTAATAGAAAACACCAGAGGCTATGGGAAGAAGCCAGGGGAAGGTTGGCCACTGCTAAAATCACCTCAGTCTTGCTCTTTGTCTTATGGTCCAGGAGACTGATCCTATTTCCAGGTTTCTGGAGGCACTTGGAGCCATAACTGGATTTCTGAGTGGAGATGAATGGAGAAACAAGAATTCACTAAGTGACAGTGGACAGGGAACCAGCTCACTAAGTGACAGTGGACAGGGAACCAGCTATATGTTCAGGTAGGCGAACTTCTCAACGAAGACAGGGAGGAAGACAGTAGACTTTTAAACAGGCGGGAGAGCAAAGAAAAGTCACCATCAGAATGGAAACATTTGTCATCAAGATTGGAGGTAGAGGACTGGGACAGCCCGGCTGAGAGAGGATCACCGGATACACTCGGGAATCTCAGAAATATCCCTAGGTCAAGAGCCCCATGACGATAACAGAGCAACCTTGGTTAGAGTCACAATGAAGAAAACATGGCAAGGACAAAGAATGGCTTGGGATCGGAAACTTAAGTAAAATTAGACTCTGTGGACTCCAGGAGAGGGCCAGGAAGGATGCACAAGTAGCCAGGCAAAGGAAAGGCACAATCCAGACAACAAGAAGCCGCCTGGTTCTCTCTTAAGTTTCCATCTTCTTGGAGTCAGCTCTGTGCTTAATGATTAGTGACTCGGAATCACTGCTCCCTCAACCCCAAATTTACACAAAGCTTCACAAATGCAACACTTTAGAATCCATGTGGATATGGCTGTTTGTTTGTTTTAAACTTCGTCAAGCCTATGTGAAAAGTTTTTTATCTCAGTGACCTAGGAAAATGTGGTGTTCTGACAATAAGGCCACATAATTCCTACCCTAAATGTCCTTCTGGCTTCCACTTAAAAAGCATTCTGTTAAAACTGTGGCTAGCTTGTCAAAACAACATACAGTTGCTAGAGTTTCACTGTATTTTAAAGAGGAAGAGAGCCAAATTTAAAGACGACCAGGCAAATGTCAGAAATAATAAATAGATGCACAGATGTTTTCTTTAAGCAAACCAAACCCACAAGTCACTTATAGGAGAGATTGTTAGTTTCTCCTGAAGTTAAAAAATCTAAATTCATTTACTGACAAGGGGAATCCATATAGAGCATTTCTAAAGATGCACAAAGGATTTCAGAAAAACAAGCCAGGGCGGCAGACATCGCTCGGGCAGTAAGGTGCTTCCCTTGTAAGTGTAAGGATCTGGCTCTCACATTCAGGACCCAGATTAAACAGGCAGTGTGGTGGTGCATGCTTGTAATCCCAGCTCTGAGGAGATAGACAGATGAATCCTCGGGGCTGACTGGTCATCCAGTATAGCCTACTTGGAGAGTTCAAAGTCAAGTATGAGACTAGTTCTCAATAAAGAAAGAAAGAAAGAAAGAAAGAAAGAAAGAAAGAAAGAAAGAAAGAAAGAAAGAAAGAAAGAGACAGACAGACAGATAGATAAAAAGATGAAGCATGATAAATGAGACTGGTATTGACATTTGAGGTTGTCCAGGGAGCCTCCATGATACACCAGTACACACATGAGCCTGAACATACATAAATACACACATGGGGTGCTGTACTAGATGCATGCTATGAATTTGAACTGCCAGATTGCAGACATGTATTTTCTCTGCCAACCCATCTATTCTTTCATATCAACTTTGAGAGTGCTGGTATTGTGCCATGCCCCTTTGCCTGCCCTTCACTCCAAGTGAAAAAGAGGTTTATCTCCCATTCTAGACAGAATTATTTGGAACAGTGTCTCTCAATGTATCTGCACTAAATGATCAGCTTCATTTTACTTGATTTAAGTATTTATTTGCAATCTCTTGTGAAGTTTTAATATCTAGTATAATGAAACCATATTGCTGGCACACGAAATTAATAAGACAAAGAGAAATAGACATGAGCCACATTTTTATAATCTACTCTTCACTCTGTGCAACTGCCCTAACAGTTTTCAAGCACTTGCTTCCATTGTTACAGAACTGAAAGGTCAAATCAGTGTCAACTACCATGATTCTCTACGCTACAGAAAGGCCCTGGGGTAATTCTGTCCTGTGGCTGAAGCAGTTGATAGCCACATTTATTAGTCACATGTTTTCACTTCCCAAAGAGCTCCCACATTCATTCTGTCACACTAGCTTAGAACAGACGATAGTGCAGCAGGCTTAAATACCCTTGACCAACAGGAAGCCAAAATACCTTCACAACAAACCCTTTAAGTACGGATGCTTCTGCCCACCACTCCCTACTCTTAACATGTAAATTCCAGGGAGTAAGCTGACTTATTAACTTTTGTATTTAATTCAAGAAATGTTTTTGAATGTTTACACTTGTTATGCAGAATTTTGTCGTACATAAGACTCTCTTCCTGTCAATACCTAATAAATGCAGCATATACTATGACGTCCATGTCATGGTTTCAAAGTGAAAGGCAGGAGACTTGGGGGAGGTTAGTCTGGGTAGGCTTCTAGCTGGGTCTTGGTATAAGTAGCTCTCAGAACTGCAGGAATGAAGTTCTGAAAAGGAGGCAGAAAAATGATGTAGTAATAATAAAAGAGAGAATACAGAAACCAGTTCATCCTAGCAAGATTTTTGGGCTTTGGGGATTACTTGAAAACAAATCTTGAAAACTAGATACATGGTAAATTTACGGGAGCCTTTTGTCGGGGAATGAAGGAGAAGTTCTACAGGTCTGACTGCCTTGCTGAATGGAGCCTCTTGCTCTTCAGCCTGTGTTCACTTGGACGTCACACTCAGCCACAGTCCACCGAAGGCAGTCCTGACTAAGCAGAGGTTGGACACCCGAAAGCTCTATTATGAATTTGATAGGGGGCCCATGAGAAAAAGTAGTGTATACGGAAACTTAGTAAAAGGACTCCTTAAATAATTGTGTCCTTATACAAGTCTCTTGATGGTTGAGACAAGTAGTCTTTTAACTTTTTTTTCTCTTAGGAAAATTCAAATTTTTCCTTCCAGGTTGTCTTATTCAGTGTTCTGTTGCTGTGAAGAGACACTATGACCAAAGCAACTCATAAAAACAAACATTCAATCTGTGGCTTGCTTACAGTGTTAGAGGTTTAGTCCATCATCATCATGGTGGGGAGCATGGCAGGCAGGCGTGGAATCTTGGTTAGTCATTGGTGCTTGTTGGGGGCATTGTTAGTCCACATGGCGTAACTTGGTTTACACACACACACACACACACACACACACACACACACACACACACACATTATGTGTGATTTTTCACAGGTATGAATTTGCTTGGGCCTTTACCAAACAATTTTGGTGTTCTTTGTTCTTCCCTTCATTCTTCTTCCCCTTTCGTATTGACTTCCCCACTCCTCCCAAGTCTGAACTCTCTCCCTGTTTTTCTGTCTCCTGAATCAGATCACCTGTATTCTGTTATCTTACCCACTGCATTCCATTCATTCAACTATGAGGCTGAGAACATAGTTGAGAGACTCATCCTGTTCCAAAGGCAGAGAGAGAGAGAGAGAGAGAGAGAGAGAGAGAGAGAGAGAGAGAGAGACAGACACTCTGGGCTTGGGAACCTCAAAGCCCACCTGTAGTGACACACTTCCTCCAATAAGGCCACACCACCTAGTTGTTTTTATACAGTCCCACTCCCTGGTGACTAAGCGTTCAAATATATAAATCTATGGGGGCCGTTCTTATTTAAATCACCACACTTTCATAATCTCCCATTTAGATGTTTTCTATCCCATCCAGAAAACAAGAAGCCATTCCTCCTGGAATACACATTGAGAGGCTTGCATAATGTGGAACTCCATTTCTTCTTTCTCTAATTTGAATGGAGGTAGATACTTTTAAGCTGATGGTTGGCATTGAAATCGTCATGCTATGTAGCGATGGGGGCCCAAGGCCAAGCAGACAAGGCCTTTAGAGAAAGGAGGAGAGAGAAGAAACAATAGTGACAGAAAACACATGGTGTTTAAGAAACTAAAACAAAACAAAAAACAAAAAAACAAACCTCCTAACCTTGACTTCCAGATCTACTTTTAACTCCATTCCCATGAATACCTGCTTCATGGTCTTTTATAGCCTTACAAAATACTTTTTTTTTATAGTTAGCTTCAAGGAGCTCTTTATCCTGAAGATATGCTATACTTCTAATCTGGCTGCTAAAAAAAAGAGGAAAATTAAAAATTGCATAAATCATCTTCGTATGTCTCAGTCACAAGTCACATAATGAGACCAGGCTAACATTTCTTTCCATAACTTTCCTGGACAAGGGGCTAGACATACTCAGTTTTAAGCTGAAAAGTATTTATTAACAGAAATTAAGTTTCCTCATAAAAGAAAACATATTTGCCATGACAACATTGGCACGGCAGATGCATGTGCTGCTTGGGGGTCTCCGCACTGTCCTCAGTTTTTGAAGACACCTATTTAACCATAAAATAGGTTTATTAACTCTGATATTAATTTAGAAGAATATCAAGATTTTATTTTCTTCTCAAATGAAGTAAATAAACGGTCATTAAATATGAGAGGTGTATGATGAATTTGCAGATTATCGACTCTGCAAATGGCCACAGGCTGCGGGGTGAATCGTGGGTGACACTCGATGACCAGCACAGACTGTCACCACCACCACTGTCCTGTTGCATTTGGCCATGCCGGTCTCCAGTAAACACAGCACCCTCAGGAAGGTTTCGTGAGGGCTCGTGAATGGACTGCCAGAAGAATCGAGAAAGTCACCAAGCTGGGACAGAATAAGCGGTAGGTTTCAGCACGCTGCATTTTACCATGAAAAGGGGCCAGCTGCTAATCCAATTCAATGGTCATGACAGGATTTCCCCAGCCATCCTTAAACACCAAGGTTATCCAAACTGAATATTTCCCATAAATTCTGACCCCAGAAGGCATTTCTAGATGTACCAGCAGCAAAAATTCTAAGATGTAACTTTTATAGCCAGATCAAGCAAATAAATGGAAAAGAAAAAGGCACTTATCTCTGGTGACAATCCAGGGAACAGTTAAATTTGCTTTATGGCCTTCCATTATGAGAGTGGGCAGTAGAGTACCATTATTAATAAGGTGAGTTTAGCTTTATGTCCTGGGAACAATCTGCTTTAGCCTTATGGTCCAAGTCTTTAAACTGGTCCTGCTTTATGGAATTGCCAAAGAGAGCTGGCAACTATTAGTAAAAAGTAGAGTAGCCAATGGGCTTTGCTGTGAGCTCTGATCTCCCTACTACTGCCCAGCGACTTTAGTGCAAGTGAGGTACCCGTGAAATAAATCTTTCCTCACTTACATTGATCTTAGCAGGATCGCTTTCAAGCAAGACTAGCCTGTGACCAGTGTTGCTTCCTAACTGGTAGCACAGGAACAGCAGTGAGGTTTAAGTGGTTCCTTCGACAAGACATTTTGTCCTGTTTCTATTTCAAAATTAACATATTATAATAGTTGTATAGAACAGATAGAGTCCCTGAATTCTTGGGTATTACTCAAGACCTTTTCTTTTTTTTTTAAAAAAAAAAAAAGAAATGCAGGTTAATTGAAACATTAAATAATAGTGTAAACGTGAGGTAGAAAAGGCAGCCCTGACTCCAGGGGTCCCCAGTGCTGGTATGCTTGCGTCTGTAGGGTACTGTTCACACTGAATTTGACCAACATGTAGCCCATCAATGTTGTAAATCAAAAGTGGGAGACACCCAAGACTATGTCAAGAGACTTTCTTCTTGCTATCTTGACCATTTGTTCTGCTGAATCTTATGACTGTATCATGAAAACTTAAACAACAGAGAGGCCAGTGTCAGGAGGAACCAGGCTTTCTGTTAACCAGTAGAATCCCCTCCCCACAAGTCCGCTTGCATCCATCCAACTGAGGGAGCTGGTAAGCGCTTAACTTCAACTACACAAGTTTCCCTGGGTCATGGGCACTCATTGAACTACATGAAGAGCTGGGAAAATTCTATCCCATCACATTCTGTGCCATTGCAAAGGTGGGGTAGAACAACATATTCTTGTTCATGTTTAAGCTGCTGAAGTAAACTATTTTACCATACAGGAGTCGATAGCTAACAGACGATAGTACCATGGCTAGGACTGGAACTGTGGATAGAGAATCCTGTTTACCCTTCTCTGGATTTTATTTTCTCCTCTACTCTTCTGAAACCTGTCTTACACGATACTTAAAGGAGACATAACCGAGCACCCCTTGCCTCTGCTCCTTGCTGAAGCTGGAGCACCTCCTCTCTGGTAGTGCTAATGCCGCTCATTCCTTCCGCAGGCGGAAGGGTTTAGACTGCTGATGAATGTCAGACTAACCAAAGAAGATCTAGGGTGGTCTATGAACTGCTCAGTCCTAAACATGAGATCTGAGATTAAAGATTGCACATCCAAGAGGCTTCTTCTTCTTCTTTATCTTGTATTTAACCTAAGACTTCAAATTAATCCTAATTCCCAATAACAGACAAATCAAAAACAGGCCACAGTATGGTAGCATAATGGGATACTCTACAATTGTAGAATACTTAGATTGGGAAACCTAATTACATCCTTATTGTGTGTGTATATACATGTGTGTATGTGCATACATTTATATGAAAAAGTCAGAGGACAACTGGAAGGAGTTGGTTTTCTCCTTCAAACATATAAGTAGGTCTCCAGTGTCACTTCCAGGTCATCAGGCTTGGTGAGCAGATCCTTTTTGCACTGAGCCCTTTCTCCAGTTCTGTAAGTCTTAGATCCGAAGAATGTGTCAGAACTAAATGGAAGTGCAGCTAACTCTTTTTTTTTGTTTGCTAGAAGGTGTTTAACTTTTTTATTATTGATTTTTATTGAGCTCTACATTTTTCTCTGTTCCTTCCCTGCCTCTCCCCTCCCTTTCAACCCTCTCCCAAGTTCCCTATATTCCCAATTTACTCAGGAGACCTTGCCTTTTTCTACTTCCCATGTAGATTAGATCTATGTATGTCTCTCTTAGGGCCCTCATTGTTGTGTAGGTTCTCTGGGATTGTGATCTGTGGGCTGGTTTTCTTTGCTTTATGTTTACAAAACACTTATAAATGAGTACATGTGACAATTGTCTTTCTGGTTCTTGATTACCTTACTCAAAATAATGTTTTCTAGTTCCATCCATTTGCCTGCAAAATTCAAGATGTCATCATTTTTTTCTGCTGTGTAGTACTCCATTGTGTAAATGTACCACATTTTCCTTATCCATTCTTCAATTGAGGGGCATTTAGGTTGTTTCCAGGTTCTGGCTATGACAAACAAAACTGCTATGAACATAGCTGAGCACATGTCCTTGTGACACGATTGAGCATCCTTTGGATCATGCAGCTAACTCTTTGATGAGCCAATTCCCTATTTCATATCTGTCCAGGAGAAGAACTTCCCAGACATGTACCACTTTCTACATTTCTGTCTTGAGGACCTTCTCTATTTTCTTGCAGAATGGCTAAAGCAGTTTCTATTCTCCCCATCATCTCTGGGTTTTCCTTCTCCCCCATCCCCACTCTCACTGGGTATCTTTCGTCTTCTTACCATGGGTGGTTCTCACTGGAGTAAGGTGGTAACTCATTGCAGTTTGCCTTGGCACTTCCCTTGGGCACTTTTGTATATAACCTATCGGGGTTTTGTACTTCTTCTCTTAAGAAATGCCTAGGAGGTCATTTGCCCACTTGGAATCACATTTGCATTTTTGCTATTGTGTTCATCACCTCACATATTTGTAATATTGACCCTTTTCCAGATGAGTATCTTTCAAATATTTCCCCCAAATTATATCTCTTCACCCTGTTGAGTGTGTTCTTCGCTTTATGGAAGCTTTTTCAGTCTCCTGCAATCCCAGTATCTGCTTTTTCTCAAAATCTATTTTTTTTGTTAGTTAACTTTCTCCCAAAGCACGTCCCTCAATCATGGTAACACCACCATGATTCTTGCCTGCACTCAGATTTCTTGAGGGTGTTGCAATTGTCCTTCCCGCCTCTCAGGAAGGAAGGAGCACTTTGGAGGAGCACAGTAAATGGGTGAGCAGAATTCGCTCCGTTATGTACAGTAAATGGCATAGGCTCACTCACTTCCCATTCCTTCTTCATCAATGGAAATTTCTTATTGGGCTTTTATATGTGAATGTTGAGAACGGAGCCTCTGCTTTGCCAGAACTTCCATAATTACCCCTATACCGGCTGCCCCAGATCAATGTTAAAATTACATGTCCAGGAATCTAACTACAGGCCATACCGCAGTGCTTTTTAATTTTCTCTAAAATTCCTTTCAAATAAGTAAGGAGATAATCATCACAGTCCTATTAATTTCCTTCCTTGGTTGGGGACTTTGCAAACACTCCCTGCTTAACAGAACAGGGGCTTCTTTATCTCGTCAGTTCCCAGGCTGCTTGACATCCTGGGGGATAGAAAAACAGCTTGCACCTTCTCACCTCCATCACAAGACGCTCGAATCATTCCCACCAGCAACGAATGGGATGTTCCTCCCCACTGATCATTTTTTCTGCAGCACAAATGTAGTAGCTACCTAGTTTTGTGGGCACATGAATTGCATGCTATTGCTTGTTGATTCTTAGTTGTGAAACATACAGATGTATGGCTAGAACACATACCACACGGCCGACGGCAGTTCTTGGTAGAGAAAGGAGGAAAATATACCAGAAATTGACTCTCAGTTCTAAATCCTTAAACACCAGCAGGGAATCTTCTCATCAGCAGAGAGCTGAGGAAAGGGTTTGGACTGAATCACACAGGCCACGTTAGCTCTCTCGGCCCCTGGAACAGACACGGGTCCTTAGAATGCCTTGTGCTTCTGCGAGCTCTTTTTATTCTGAATGCACTTTTGGCTCCATATTCCCTCTTTCTGTCTGTTTTGTTCATGGTCTTTGGCAGTGTCTATTTCTTTACTTTGTATTTTCTTTGCAGGCCTCATCTTTTCCCTTCAAACCTTGAAATATCTATCTGGAAAAAAAAGGGTATGATAAAGATTAGCTACTTTATGGTAAGAAAAATGCCTTCCTCCCATACTCAGAAAATAGATCCCAAGAAATGGCCTTTAAAGAAAGCAGATGACCAGATGCTCCTTATTTACGTTCCTTGTTTTCTTGTGGAATGCTTTGTCATTTGGACTTGTGGTTGTTGTTGTTATTTTATTGCCTTAGGTGTCTCCCATAACATGTAATCCCGAGAGAAACCCACCCCCAAGCCCTGTTGCCATCCACAGCACCAGACATCTCTGTGGGGCTAAAATAGTAATTGTGGTTGTTTATAGCATCCTATATGTCTAATACGCTAAGCTAATTGTGTCAAAGTCTCAAGGAAACCTGCTTTTGAGGAAATCATGCCTGAAAGACATTGGGACTGTTTAAGAACAAAAGTAGTTACGAAAACACTTCATATACTCATATTAAATTGTCTCCAAAATATTGCAAAGCAGAAAATCCGGTAGAAAAAGTTCCTAGACAGGAGTGTCTGTCAGTCATCTAGATAGTTCCCAGCTGTGTGGCGTGCCGATGACTGGGTAAACACACTTAGCAAGAATTGGACTGCAGAATTCTTTGAGGTATAATTGTGCTTCTCATTTGTGGTCAGAGACAAGGTCAAAAATTTAAGGGGCTCTTGTCCTAATGACCATGTCCTCTTTCCTTACAGAAATGCTTTATTAATTGGGATTCTATAAATACACACTCTATGTATATAAAGTTGAGTTTTAATAGGAGTTCTTTCTGAAAGAAATGTTAAGAGAAAGGGAGAAAATATATATGCGGCTTTTAAAAATTAAAATTCATGACTTGAGGGTTGATTCTACTTTGTAATTTGGTTTAAACGGAAGAATCGACTCTTTAATTGCAGCAATTGAATTACCCTTCTATATTTAACTGGTATTTTTAAAACTATTGCCTTTTCATTAACCAAAGCATTTTCCAAGGCCTTGTGAGGAATGAGAATTCAGAATACTAAAAGGATTTATAAAATATCAGTTATTGCTCCCTCTCACATAAACACAAGCATTCAAAGTACAGGGAATAGAGAGGGCTCGGCACTCGTCACATAATCACGAGTACCAGAGCTCAGACCTCAACATTCATGTAGCCATCTAGGTTTCCTGCCAAGGCCTGTAACCCCAACTCTCGGGGATATGGAGGTAGGGTCACCAGGGCTGGCTGGCTTCCAGTGTGGCCAAGGAAAAGTAAGTCCCTAGTTCAGAGAGTGATAACTTTATTGAAGGAATAGGTAGGTAATAGAGGAGGACACCCAATGCCTTCTGTGGGCCTCACAGTACATCTGCAGATAATCACAACCTACATATATGTGAACCTACGTGTGCTCGCGCGCACGCGCACACACACAATTCTAGATAAATAAATCTTTAAATATTTAAAATATGATTCACTGGAGAAAAACTACAGGGGAAATTTTTGTATTTCCACATAAAATTATCCTAAAATAATGTATAAAAATGGCGTGTAAAGGCATTGCTTTAGTGATCAGGATTTGAAAATGTGAGAAGGTAAATCATAGTTATGATGTTGTTCGTAGCACAGTTACACTAGTCAATGACGTCATTGTAGCTAAAGCTCTAGCTTGGAAAAGACTGCAAGCAAAGGTTTAGGAATGTGAGAAAGTCTTTGAGAAGTTACTTAGTGATTTGATCACTTTAAATCGATTGATAAAACTCATGCTAAAAGCGAATGACGCTTGAGGCGAAGTATATATCACTAGAGAAGCTTAGTAGTTAAATTTCTATGTAACACTTTAAATATGGTAGATAACTATAACTCTGTGTTTCAAAATATATATACTACTTAGCATAAAACTTAGGGTGTTCTTAATTATAAAGATCATTCATACTTAAAACATGAGTAATGCAACGGACAAAGGAAAGAAAGACAAGCCTCAAGTGAACCTGTGGGGGAAAATCTTAATAGAGTATTGGGGGCTGGGGAGACAGCTTCACTTTATAAAGTACTTGTCAAGCAGGCATGAGATCCTGAGCTGAACCCCCAGAAGCGCTGTAAAAAGTAAGGTGGTGGCACACAGCACCAACAGACATGCTAATGTGGAAGGGCCTCCAGCCGCTGATAAAGAACCACAGGCAGATAAGGAAGGATGAGAGCAGGAGAAAACATCTTCCCTGCCAGTTATTTATTACCCAACACCAAATGGCCAGCCCTGAAATCATAAATCATGTGTATAAAGGGAATATATGGACTGATAATGTCGTGTTTATATATTTAACCACATATATGTATGTATATATCCATATATTTAGGAATTCATATGCATATATATATATTTAAAAAGGTAAGATGTGGGGCACACACCTGTGATCCCAGTATTCCTACCCTAGGAGGAAAAGCAGAGGGAGAAGATTAGTATTAATCTTGCCAGTGCCCTCTAACCCTCCAAACTGTATATTTAATATTTCCTTCTGCCCAATTTGCTCTTTTTTCACCATAGATCTCCTTAAGAGTGACTACTAGAAACCATAGAAAAGAGTCAATATTAGACTGTCTTGAAATGTCCCCTGACAAAGAAACTAGTTCACTACTTTCTAATTTATCCCCAGGAAATTTCTTAGGGCAAAGACAGAAAACAGCCACATTCTTTGCCAAAATATCACAAAAAACGTTTCTTTCCCAATTGTAAATAGTAGCCCACTCTGAAACCTGGGGAACTAGGCCTCCATGGTCCAGTAGCTCTCAGCATTTCTGTCTTCCAAACTTCCCCTGGGGCGACTCACTAAACTCTGGTTACAATGTCTACTTGTATTCCAGAGATTAAACCCCAGTATGGTTTAGGTCCACCACAGCAGTACCTCCTCCCTCATACCAATGTCTGTATTGGTTACTTTTCTATTGCTATGATGAAACATCATAATTAAGGCAACATATTTGGAAAGAAAATCTTATTTGAGGCATATGGTTCCAGAGGGGCAAGAGTTCATCACTATCATGGCAAGGAAGTGTAGCATCAGGTAAGCATGGAGAATGGAAATGGAAGGTAAGAGATGAGGGTTCATATCTTGAACATCAAACAGGAAGTAGAGTGTAGAAATGATACATGGAATTTGAGACTTTAAAGCCAACCCCCAGTTCATATTTTCTCCAGCCCACAACAACTACCCAAACAATGTCACCAACTGGGGACCAAGTATTCAGATACCCAAGAATATGAGAGATATTTCATTAAACCATCACATAGTGATTTTTTATTATTTTCATGTATGTATTATTCAATATTTTATTATGTTGCTTAATCACTGAGCTGTTTTATAAATATTCTAGCAATATTATTACAAAATATTTCACACTTTCCATAGATTTTATATAGAGATATGATGTTAATTAAGACAATTGAGAAGTCCATGGTGGTGGCTCATATTCCATGAGAGAAGGAAACTGAAGCTCAGAGGATACAATTACCAAGAGATCCGAAGCTGAAAAGCAAGGAAGTCAGATTTGAGATCAGATTTCCTAAATCCCAGTCTATGTCTTTCTTTCCCCGGCTGTGTTCCATTGTGCGGCCATGATACAACTCTGGATGGACACAGAAAGAAGTGACTACTTTTAGTCCTCCGCATTGGTGGGATGCTCAGAACACAATTGTTTCTAGGTTCTTTTTAATTAACAAGACAGTTGTAAACGTAGACCAAGGCTGTGCCTTGCGCTCTATAGATTGCATCCAAAGCTGCTTAAGTAATTGAGTGGTTATGGCAATCTTCCTAAATCATTGCAAATTATTGGGCAGCATGTGGTACAGTTGGAACCAAAAGGGCTCAGGTGTAATAAATGATTGTCCTTTGAGAGAGTCATTTCTTCATAATAGGCCAGAGATTCATTAGGGAAATATGAGAAGCTCCAACTGTAGTAATTAAGCATACTGAAATATATTGCAGACACAGAACCACTTGATTCCTATATAAATTAAAACTGGAAATAAAGTTGCCTAGGAAACTACCAAAATAATGCAAAATTTTGGAATTGTTCTTCTATGCCTCCTCTATATTTTTTTATGAAAGTCGCAGTTGCTTTTGCATACAGCATTTCAAATTTCAATTTTAAATGTATTTGTCTAAGGTTTTCTTGTTTGAATTAAATATTTTTAAATTAAGAAGTCTAGAAAACCCAAAGGAATACTGAGGAGATAGTGTTGTTAACATTGTAGAGAAATATGACATAAAATAAAATGTAGAAATTCCAGGAACATCATTGAAAAATAAACACTAGATGAAGAATAATTCTGTAATTGTCATACTGAAGATAGTGGATCAAAGACTGTCTTGACTATAAGTCGACTTTTCTGTAGCGTCCCCTGAAGCCTCCTGCATGTCTTCCCACACACCGTGTCGTTTCTTCTGCTTTTCTTAAACACATGTGCATTAAGTCAGTGTTCTCTCAGTGTATAAACCCGATGCTCCGAGCCTTTCTCCCTTCTTACTGCATTATTAATCCACCGAAATCACTGATTCCTGAGAAACTATTATACATTAATCCATTAAAAATTCAAACTAAAGACTTTTTTCTATCGTTTCATAGCTTTCACTATTGGTGAGTTAGTTTATTTTAGTCTAAATTATTTTTGCTATCATTTGCTGGGTATGAAGCCAAAATACAATTTCAGAGAATTGCAAAATGGATATTTTTTACTTCCAAATGTAAAGATAAACACTTTTCTATCTTATAGACCCGTATTAAGAAAACACTAACTTTAAAATTCTAGAGGGTCATGATTAAAATATTCAATTGGTGTAAACAAGTAAATATTTTTGTATAGAACTCATTACTATGACTTGCTCTTGAGTCAGTTACTGTATTCCTTCTCCTCCCACTTTTTTCCTCTCCTCTCTCCCTTCCCATTTCTTTTCTTTTTTCTTTAGTTTGTCTGAAATAGGGTTTCACTACACCGCCCTGGCTGGCTTGCCCCTCACTTTGTAGATCAGACCAGTCTTGAATTCATAGAGATCTACCTGTCTCTGTCTCCTCAGTGCTCAGATTAAAAGGTTTGTACTACCATGTCTATCTTATTTCTCCACTCCATCAATAATGTCTCATCCAGGATTGGTGTGGGAAATCCTTCTGTATATGAGTTGCTTTTATTGGTTAATAAAGAAGCTGCTTTTGGCCAATGGCTTAACAGAATATAGCCAGGTTTAAAAAGATATATATAGAGAGAGTAGGCAGAGTCAGGGAAAAGCCATGCAACTGCCACCAGGGACAGACGTGCTGGAACCTTGCCAGTAAGTCACAGCCACGTGGCAATACACAGATGAATAGAAATGGGTTAGTTTAAGATATAAGAGTAAGCCAGAAATACACTTAAGCCATTGGCCAAACAGCATTGCAAATAATATAGTTTCTATGTGGCTATTTCATGGTCTGGGCAGCAAGGAACAAACAAGCTGCTCCGCCAACACAGGGTGTCTATACGAAAAGACAGGAACTATTAAACTTCTCTGGGAAAAAAGATGCTGGGAAAAGGGCCCGAGCCAAGTGCATCCCAGTTTGTAGCCCATCCTTAGTGCACTGGACCAGAACAAAGTAGATTTTCTCTCCTTTCTTAATATATATTATTTTTCTGAAAATTATGTTGGTTAATTATGAATGACGAAATGTTTGAAAAGTTTTTGAGAACTGAATAAATCAGTTGAGAATTTAATGTAAAATAGTTACATGCAAAATGGAATACCAAGTTTAACGTATATACAAAATTAAGAACATTTTCAGGATTGATGAACTTATGAATGAGGGAACCAACATGACTATGAAATGGCATCAAAAAATAACTTGATTTTCTACTTATAGGAACTGTCAAAATTTTCTCACACAAGGGTGAGGGATTCAATGCACCTAGAGTCTGCAGCGCATCGATACTCTGGGAGCTGTGTAGGCTTGCAGAGGTCTTTAGGGCCATGGTAAGGATGTGGATGCCCCTTAAGGTGCAGCGAATGCATGGAGCCTCTCAAGGCAGGAGTGGCACCATTGGCCTGGCTTGCGGGATCAGTCTTAGTTCTTTCTACACACGACACTTTGCTTTTCCCTTTTAAAACATGGTTTCTTCTAGCTGACCTATAGTGATCAGTGATCTTGGTTGTATAAAATGGCGATACGAGGAGGAAAGAGTGTGTGACTGGGTTAGCCTCTGCCCGTGGGCTGTCTGAAAGGGAGATGTGGGTGAAACAAACCTGAAAACGAAATGTGACATCAATTCTTGTCGTTATCCATGACAACGGACTTTCGGATGAGAGGGGTGTGAGGAGTTTGTAAGAGTATTTATTAGCACATAATTCACATCTAATAAAAGTCACCCCGATAAAGTAGAACGTTTAGTTATTTTTTCACAAGACTATGCAGTCTAGGGTATTTTCATCAACCCCAAATATAACCCTAAGCCTCTTACCAGAGATTTCCCACTTCTCTTCCAGGCTTTGATGATTAACAATTTTCTACACTCATAGGCTTTACAAATAATGATAGTTCATATAAATGGGATAATATAGTATTCATAGTTTTATGTTTGGTTTCTCTTCCAGTGTTTAAATTTTACATGAATCAGCACTTCATTCATTTTTTGTCATTATCTATAAGGAGAGATCACATTGTGTGTGGATTACTTCTGCTCTTTGGCAAGTCTTTTCAACTCTGTTGGAATGGACTGCTTGGTGAAATAATAATTCTATCATAATAGCCAAGCTGGTTTCCACAATGGCGGCATCATTTGCATTCTCCCTAGCCACATATGAGGGCTTCGGTACCTCTACCACCTTGCTATCGCCTACTAGTTTCCAAAATTTTTTTTTTGAACAATCATGCTATGAAACGCTATGGCACATACCATGACTTGCTCAGCTGGGTGCTAAAAACCTGACGGAAAGTAACAGATTATGAAGGAGAGCCATAGGTAACACAGCTGGGATCAGGTATGCTGGCTGCTGGGATGGAGATACACCAGGGTGCTGTATTCCTTGTTGCCCTCAGAGTGCTTAGTACACACATGGAAAACAAAGGGTTGGCTAGCCTGCCTTAGTCGGGGATTTGAGCAGGGGGCTGCATGGTGGTGCAGTCTCCGTGAGCAAGGAAGCTGTGGTCAGAGGCTGTGCATTGCTGTTCTCCTGCTAAAGGTCAGCTGTTACACAAACATCCTGCTGCAGCAAACATCCCAGGCTCAGATGTGGGAGGTCGTGCCATTCTCTTAGCCTTGAGACTTCTTGTAGATGGCTTTGCGCAAATCTAGAATGCACAGTCTCACAGGACGGCATTCTTTCCCTACAAGCACAGTACTGACTTCGGCTACTCTGAAAGCCAATGGCATTATCTTCCAATGTGCTTGTTATCTATGTGTATGTATCGTCCTTAGAGAAATTTCCTTCTTCCCTTTTACTACACTACTTTAAAAATCATTTTACATTCTATACATTAAACTCTTAGATAGATAATTTCAAATTTTATCCCAGATTCTGTTTTGTCTATTTGTTTCCCTTGAAGAACAAATATTTTCAATATTAATGAAATCTGGCTCATCTATATGTGCTCCCATTCTGTGTTCTTACTGCCATATCTATAAGAAAATATTGCCTGACCCAAGATCATGGAGATACACACTTGTGTTCGACTCTAAGCTCTTAGCTTTAGTTTCTATATATAAAAAATAGATATATGACTGACGTTAGTTTTGAATATGATATGAAGCAGTCTAACACTTATATTTTTTATCATTGCACATGCAGTTGCCCACCGTCTTGTACCGATACCCGTAGTTTATAGCTACAGTCTGACACACTCTATGGACACTGCCCCTCTGTCCCAGTACTTTCAACTTGGAGAAACACACTATCCTAAATGGTACCGCATAGTTTGGCAACTTGGCTTGATGGGGCCAATGAGGGAATGAGGAAAAGACAGGCACTAAAGAAACACACACATATGCAGAAAAGCTTGGGTCAGGTGGGGAATTTGTACTCTGATGGAGCAGCACCCACTGCCAAGGCAACCTGAATCTAGGTACATTTGTTATGTAAATCACAGGGTTAGCTAGGAGGTGTCTGTGGGTGAGCAGTCTCAGGTTGTCACCAGCCGCAGAAGGAAGGTGCAATTGCTAGTTATACACACACTGGCCAGTCCTTCTTAAACTCTCCTGCTGGGACAAAAGGAAGGCTTTGCCTTTTGAGCATGACTCGGAGGAAAGCTTTTGCCAGTTTCCCACATGTCTGAGACCTTGCTCCACACCCCTGTCAACAGCGTGCCTTCATTCAGTTCCTTCTTAGTTCCCATAATGCGTGACGGGGGTCAAAGCGAAATCAGATCTTCATCCTGCCCAATGTTTGTGTTTCTGATCTCCTACCCAAAGATGTTTGGTTTTCTTATTCTTGTAGCAACACAATAAGAAGTGGTTTGTAGTTGTTGAAAGTTCACTGCATCAGTGCAGCCATTGGAGCCCAGTGAAAGGACAATTTGCAAAAAAGGAATGAAGTTCCATGGGATTCATAGTGTTGACCCCATTGCTGAATCTGAGCTAAATCAGAATGCTTCCCCACTTGATGATCTGATTCCTATAGCAATTAGTTATAATTTTATAAAAATTGATGTATCTATAAAACAGTGTATTAGTCCTTATCTTTGAAATTAGTTTGGATATTTCCAAAGTCACAAATTTAAAAAGAAGTTCCTCTCCTTATAGAAGTGGAAGTGTGGACCAGAGAGATGCTGGTTGCCCTGGAGATGGAGTTACCTGGCGAATCACCTGATGTGGATGCTGGGAATCACACTCCTGTCCTCTGGGAGAGGAGTAAGTGCTCTTACTCACTGAGCCATCTTGCCAGCCTGAGATCACTCCCTCTTAGTAAAGGAGATATTCCAAATGTTTTCCCTGACACTGAAGACAGATCGTGTCTCAAGCTATGATTCCCATGGTGCAGGGCTTGCAGGGAGACCCTTCAGCCATACTATCTGTACTCACCCTCTAGCCACGCTCACTGGTCACTTCTGCTAGGCATTGAAGTGCTTTGGACAACACAGTTTGCTGACTGTGCTCACAACAGAATTGTTCTTCCTCTGAAGGCTAAGTGAGCGTTCACCTGATGTTGGTCAGAAAGTATCTCTGATTTCACTCCAGGGGTAAGGGCTCACTCATTTATACATATCCCTTTTAAGAACTACTAAATTCCTCATTCATTTCTTTTTTTTTTTTTTTTGCTTTGACATGTTATCGCTCACATTTATTTAAAAATGTTGTATCCTGACTCGAAATAGTCAAGTATTGGTTTGAAGAAACTGGCGCCTCATTCATTTCTTAATGAAAGGATTATAAAAAATAATGATTTCCTAAAAAATAACACGAGATAAAAATGAGTAGAAATATATTTTACATCTAAACTTTTATGCAAAAATTCATTTCTAAGGGAATATGAAATTTTGAAAACTCCACTATCAGTGAAAATGAACTATATAATAATGTCCTAATACACAGCATTTAGTAAGAAGCTAAAATCTAGGAACTTATAAAGGCAATAGAATAAAATGGTTGTGTGAAGAAATCTGTGTAGTTTCACATGGTATTAGCTTCAGTGTTCTTTATGCAACACAAAATATTCCCAAATTTACTTTATCTTCTCCCTTGAAAAAGAGAAAATCGTTGGAGGCAATGTGCTAACTTCAGTGTACTTCATCTTGTGTCTGATTAATCTTGCACAGTCAAAAAGATATCACTTGAAATTGCTTTTTATGCTAAATCGATAATAACTTTAAGGAAGTCATTGCTATTACTTGGATATGAATTTTAATTTCCTGCTTGAAAAAGACATTAAAACACATCTTAAACAGTCTAATGACATAGGAAACCAAATATCAAATATGATCACAGCACTCTACTTCCATGGGAAATGTTAAGTAAAAAAATAAAGTAGAATGTTTGCTTTGGAGGAAGTGTTTTGGAAGTGTTAGGGCTTGTCCCTCTATATTCAGAACTTTTAGTAGCTCTTGCATGTAAATCTGATGTGGTCCATCAATTTCATACAAATGCAAACAAATTTATCCTGAACTAAAATAATTATTTTTCTGAGCTTTTGAAAAAGTTCACAAATGAGTAGAAAAGCAATACTATCAGTTAAAGTATCAAGGTTCTTAAATTATTTTCTGTAGAAAAATATTTTCCCCACTCTTCCTCTAATTTTTTTTGTGACATAGTCAAGCTAAGCAGGAAGAGGAATGTTCCCTCACTAGTCCCAGCTCTGTAGAATTTTGGCCATGTGGCGCCCCAGTGGCAATTCTGAGTCCAGTGCACAGCTGCTTGTGGAAATCACAAAAAGGCCAGATGTTGCTGCTAGAAGGTTCCAGGGCTTGGCATTTGGGGTCTTGGCAAGCCTTGGAGCTAGCTCTGGGTTTTGTCCCTATTTTAAAATAGGAAATGAAAGAAAAGGGCATGTAGTGATTCCAAGTGGTTTGCAAAAGATGGAAGAATGGCAGGCAATTCAGAGCAGCACTAGATTATTGGTGAGTTATTAGGTATCTCTACTGGCAAAATAAAACACTAAGAGTTTCAAGCTTGGAGTGATCATTTTTCATGATCCAAAAGCGTGTCCCCATATAACTGCAGTGATCAAATGACTTCCCAGTGCAGGAGAATTTGCTTTCCGCAGTGACTGACAGAGGTGAAGGCACGGCCTTCCTATCTTCAACTTTACAGTTTTAAAGAACTTTGAACTGTGTTTGCCCCATTCTTAGAAAATTAAGACTTGGAATGTGGAATTCATAACAGGGTCTTTGGAATATGAAAATGGACTGTATCTGATTTTATCAATGCATTGATTTCCTTGGGATACTAAGTCATAGATTTAGGGCAGGTCCTGAAAAGTAGCAGAGTTGTAACCAAAACCTTGACATGGTCACTTTCATCTCAGTGACTCCACCGAGAAATATTTTCAGGAATCAGTCACCTGTCAAGCCAGGCTGGTTTGTAAGAATTAAAGGTTTCAGTGTTGACCTAAAATGCTAACAATTGAGGGTGCTACATTTTCCCTCAGTATTGAAGTAACTTTAAATATTTAATAAAGCAGGAAATGCTTATGATGTTTAAAGGAGAGAAGATGCTATAATTTATAGGGCCCCAAATTGACTGTCAACACTACGAAAGTTATGACAGCAATTTCTTCGTCTAAATATTTGAATCATTTATAAGTAGCATATAATAAGTTTCATAAAATATTTTGCCAATTGAATCAAAACAAGGTGCTTCGTTATGACATCATAATGGCTTGGAAATTCGGAGACAAAGCACAGCTAACTTCTTCAGACAGGGAGACGATAATTTAATAATAGGAATGACCTCTCATTGCAAGACTGGCAAATCCCAAGTCTCCTTAGCTAGAAGTCACATCACTAGTGTTCTCCTTCCCAGGACCGTGGTAAGGTCACTGTTCCCCTATAATTAGCATTGAAATGAGTCACTGTATCATTATTGTACTTGGTTTATGGTTACAGATTTT
The DNA here is from genome assembly GCF_982192425.1 of Myodes glareolus. Classification (NCBI taxonomy): domain Eukaryota; kingdom Metazoa; phylum Chordata; class Mammalia; order Rodentia; family Cricetidae; genus Myodes; species Myodes glareolus. Next base: position 59,740,302 of record NC_142046.1, on the reverse strand, counting down.
CAGTATTGTTTATTGCATATTTGCGATTTATTGCTCTTTTTGACTCTGTAGGATACTTGGCATCTTATCAGTATTTTTAAATTGCATGTATTTATTTCCAAAATATACCTGAGATTTCAATCCTTTCAGCATGATGATGTCTACCTGTGCTCGCATGAACTTCATGTTTAGGCACACATATACACCTTCTGAAATGTGCTTCAGCAGCATGGACTTCATGTTTAGGCACACATATACACCTTCTGAAATGTGCTTCAGCAGCATGGACTTCATGTTTAGGCACACATATACACCTTCTGAAATGTGCTTCAGCAGCGGGATGAGACATTGCACTTACTTGGGGTTTAATTGTTATAAATCAGATTTTTAAAAATCCCAACTAGTTTTACTATTAACTATGCTAGACGCCCTCTAGAAACAGCCCTAAAAAGTGAGGTGGAGAGAGGAGTATGTTAAATTCCATCCTCTCTCTTCAGATGTCGGTGTGAGCTCAGCTGGGCTGCAGGTCCACAGCCCAGCCCTGGGCAGAAGCAGCGAATTCAGCCATGACTACAGCACAGACTGATCATTCTCCTGATGAAATTACACTGATCTAATTTGCACGCTGTGAAGACATTTGGCACTGGCTGGATCGGAGCCTTGACATCTTCATTGGAACTAAAAGTACACTAAGAACTGACATTACATTTTGCATTCTTTTCTGCCAGGCTGCGGCGTTTCATCCTCTTTAAAGGCATTATTTCAAGAACATTTAATTTGGCTTTGGTGTGCCTACCATTTCACGGAGTGGAATGCAGTATGCCAGAGAAGCTCAGCTGTAATAAAGTTTGGCACCAACAGCCCACCATATACCTGCACCACCCTGTGCAATTTAATTGGCATTCAGCGGGTTGATAAATGGATTGGCTTAATGAGACAATATCCTTGACATATGCAAGACTCTCCTGAGGAATAGGATTCATTTTTTTCACTTTACACATCAACATGTTACAGATACCAACACAGTCACCCCCAGCAATTGTGTGGTTGCCAACGGATGCCTTCCACTGGCTGACCAATAACACAGACTTCCTGCAGGCTAGGTTCCATCCTCCCTCTGCAACAGCCAGAGCATGGGTTTAAAATCTCACTGTCTTTTGTATTTTTCCAGATACAAGGGACAGCATGACCTCAGGGCTTCATTTACATACATCTGTATTTTCCTAGAAGCGTCAAATCGCTCGTGTTCAAGACAAGACCTCCCTTTACCTGCTGCGAAATGCCAACAATAAAATCCCAAGTAGTCGTGACGTCTGGGTTCCATGACTGGCGTGTGACAGCCATCAAAGGAGTGAGCGCCATTCTATCTTCAGAAACGCTGGTTTCAGCAATGAATTAATTAAGACAACAAAGAGACACCATTTTTCACGACTCAGATTAGCAAAGATAAAAAAGAAACAGAATGCTGAGTGTTGGCAAGGGATGGAGGGAACCAGGACTATGCACTCTGCTGGGGGATCCTAAATTAATACAAGTTTTCTGGAAGGCAACTGACAATATGTATCAAAAACCTGAAAATGGGCACAGCCTTCCACTACGCACTCTGGCTGCTGAAAATAGTTCCCAAGGTTATAATGATACATCAAATATAGATAGCCCATGTTGATCATACATTGATAATAACAGGAGAATATTTTGAACAATCCAAATACCTAACAAGAATGATGCCTAAAAAATAACACCGAATGTGTAAATTCTAGAATACTATACAGTAATTAAAAGTAATAGTGTAGAATATCTGTCATGAAAAATTGTTATCTGTGTCTTTTATGTTGGAAAATTATAGAACACTAGGTTTATGGTAATTTTGTGAGAAAATTACATATAGAAAGTCAAAGAACAAATGTTAAAAATTAATTAAAATTAAATTAAATTAATTGAAATTAAAATTGAATTAACATTAATTTAATGTTTAACATTAACTTAAATATCAAAGTTAATATAACAATAGTGTTTGCCAATTCACACTGTCTTTTCTTGTTTTGTCTTTTTTTCTTATTTGTATTTTTAACTGAAGGTTTTAAAAGATTTTATTAGGTTCCATTTTAAAATTCTAAAGGCATTTCTTTCTGCCCACATTGTAATGTAAGGAAATTCTTTACTACTTTACAAATCAAGTCTTGTCTTGCAGTTCAATTCTTTGCATGGTTCTAGGCCATTTAAGTGTTCCGTTGAACAGCTGTCCAGAGATAAAACACAATTCAGACGAGAGAAGCTTCTCTCTAATTCCAGAGTCCTGGGATTTGTTAGTCATATTTTAACACTGGAAAGCTGTTTTTAAGATTCTCTCAGGCTTCATAGGAACCCTGAGCCCCACAGGAGCCCCGGGTTCAGGTTTGGTTTTACTAGTCGTCGAAGGCAGATGTTGAGGACGGAAGGAAAATGCTTTAAAGGACAGCCCAGGCTGGGGTGCCAAAGTGCCTCATAATGACCTGCAGGGGGATTCTGGGGCTCGGTCAGCCTTCCCACCCAGGCAGGAGGCCGCGCCAGGTGATTCTCCGCCAGGGCAGCTGTGTTCGCTGCTTCCTGCTTCAATACACAATGTGTCTTGACGTTCCTGCCTCTGGCACCGGTCCTTAGTGCCTAGGGGTTGGGAGGACTCCCATCAGCCACTGCTCCACCTTTCTAATGGGTGCCAGTTTGATGTTCTCCTTTCGGCTCCAAAGGAAACTCCAACACACAAATAAGCCCAAGGAAATGAACAAATGAAACGGCGTGTGACAGTTTCTAATTACTGCATAAAAACAACATATGGAAACTTCATTGCCCATTTCATCCCTCGATGTGTACCATCAAGGCCGATTGCTTTTAGTCCATCATCCTCTTGAGCATTTGGACCTGCTTAACTTCAAATAAGGGGCTTTGTTTTGTAAATTTTAAAGGGAAAAAGGCATTTCTTTGCAAATATAATTTGGCCATTGTGATCATTGGGAGGATTTTATCATCCGCTATAGAGTTTCCCACTTGCATTTTCATTACATTCTAGTCATCTCATTGTAATCCCTAGGGTTGACCACAACCTGGGTTGAAACTGTCCATTCTTCCAAAGTTTAAATTATCACTTTCTCCTAGAATGCTCCGGTGGGTCCCTAATCACTTATTAATCACTTTTTAGAGGAGGATTAGGAAGCCTACTGGAGTTTGTTCAGCTTGAGGTGTCCTACAGGCATATGAATGACATAGAGAGTGAGAGTGAGAGCGAGCGAGAGCGAGAGAGAGAGAGAAAGAAAGTCAAGCACACAGTTTTATTAACTCAAAAGACAACAGCAGATTAAGAAAACAAGTTAATTGAAGCCATGTGTTGAGGTGAAAAGACTGCCTTCAAGGTCAGGAAGCAGGGAGACTGAGGAAGACTGGTCCCTGCTTTGCCTGGTCCCTACCTGTGTACTGAGCAAGCCCTTTGTTGTCTTCCTCCTGTGCTTTTAAACACGATCAAGGCAGTTTCTCTTCTAAGCCACCCTTTCTCTTTCCTGCTCCCTCGCTCACACTGCATAGAATGACCTAAGCATCCTTTGTTTTCCCTATGGGGCAGGGCGCTGCTTTCCAAAGGTTGCTGGGATGTTAAATGCTAACCTTGGAGGAAAGTTAAAAAGTGCAGGCAACACCAAAGAAACCAGACATCCATCAAACACCCATTTGCCAAAAGCATAAACCTTCCAGTTTCTCCTCTCCTCCCCGCTGGCCACAGAAGCAGTCAGTTAATGAATCAGAAAAAAGCTGGTTACCAGATGTCCCGGCTTATTAACACGCACATCGCATTCTGTAATGGCATTCACCAAGCAAGCTGTGTGGAACCCAGCTGAAGCGAAATTCTCTCAGATGGGCTCCAGAGTGTGTGTGTGTGTGTGTGTGTGTGTGTGTTGATCAGTTTCAAGAAGAGGGGCTTCACTGGTCCATTCAAGCCTCTGTGGACACATTTTATGGGAGGGACATATAAATCTTAACTTGGTTGCACAGACCCTCTCCAAGGTCACCCTGCCCCTCTCAACCCTTCCTTGGACCTGGCCAGAATGACTGACACCAGCTCTTGAATGTTGAAAAGGAAGACAGCTAATAAACTTGAGGACAATGCAAAGGAGGAGCCAATTCGGTGTGATTGGTTTTCACCACGGCTAATTTTAAAGCCACTCATTGTTCAACTCCGCAGTCTAATTTTATGTTAATATCCCGAAAGTTGTCAGATCTTGGCAAAACCTCTGCATAAATTACACAGAAAGTGACTCACAGGAGGGGGAACGTAATGACTAGCAGGGTTAGCCAAACCCATTAATAGTCTGACAAGCAATAACCTAGGCGCTCTGGTCAACTGCTGCGGACATCTGGAAAACTTTTGCAATTAATATCTTTTCTTTTTCTGTTTTTTTTTTTTGGTGGGGGGGGGGGACTGAGGGTAGAAGGGGATTCATCTGTGAAGATAAAATTGACTCATCTTTATCAGCCGGGCAGATCTGGGCTTGTCCTCTTTCTTTGTTGATCACTGTCCTGCTTTTCATCAAACCATTGTGTGTGTGTGTGTGTGTGTGTGTGTGTGTGTGTGTGTGTTTGGAAGAACGTCACATTTGTGTTGATGGGCATCGATAGTCTTCAGAAAGTGGCATGTAGCTCCCCAAACAATTAAAAAGTAAGACGTTTTCATCTCTAACTCAGGCCTGAGTTGCGGTCCTTTCTGAGCTTGGTGTGTATAGAGGAGGCTTAGAACCTCGCTTCAAAGCCGCACACTTGGTCCTTAAATCAGTTTCTTCTCGTGCCCTTCCCTACCCCTGCCTCACCACTCTAGTGCCTCTGCTCATCCCCCTGATCCCCTCTCCCCTCCTCTATCCTCCTCTTCCACTTCTCTTTCTGTGATAAGGAATTCAGGATAAAATAAATGGCTCCATCTGATTAATCAGTTCCTGTGCCCGATGGTTGAAATATTTTGATTCTCACTGCTGTGTATGTGTTTACACAGAACACACACACATGCATAGCCTACTGCTCATTTTCCCTGGGAATACTGCGAGTGGAACCAGACGAGTTTTCAGATATACCTAGAATAATTACTGGGTATCTCCCCACAGTTGTTATAGCTAATTTAGCAAGCACAGTGGCGGATGTGAGTGGATGTTCAGAAATTGTTCTCTACAGAGATGGTGGGGGGGGAGATAGAGGAATAGCCGCAGGACACATCCCTATTTTGGCGTTGCTATTATAGCCTCATTATGAGGGTCCTTTTTCTGCTGTAAATCATTGCCTGGGTGTAGGGCTTCACCCAGAATATTAACAGGATATTTGGTGATGTTCGCTTGGTCAGTGGCTAGAAGCAGAGGGAACAGGAAGAGGCGGGAGACTGGAGGGACAAGCAGAGCTGTGATAAGAAATGGCCCTGGAGTCAGGCTGGTGACTGAAGGCAAAGTATCTCCTGCTGGTAACAGGACAAGTGAAAGACATTAGGCAGAGAGATGGGTGTTGATGCTGTTAAGATAATTATTTGTGTGTGTGTGTGTGTGTGTGTGTGTGTGTCAGGAGATGGGAGGACAATCCTGGCAGCAAAGCCAGTGAGGAAGGCCTTTTACCAGGGGAGACAGTAAGACAAGAATCAACAGACTTAAAGCAGAAAGGTCCCGGTTTGGAGACAGACCGTGAATGTCAAACAGATTGGTTCGGCGTGACTTCCGGCTTTGTGTGAACCTCGAAGGCTTTAATAAAGACAACGAATGGACCAATGGCTGGGATAGGAGCAGCGTGAAGGGACTGCAAGGCCCCAAGGTCAGCAACAGTTATGTTTTCAGAAGTTGGTTCTTGAGAAATAAATGAAGCCCTATATCAAAGTGTTTCCAATATGTCAATGATGAATCTCACAAATAGAATTAGACAAACAAAATCTAACAGGTGCTTATTGATTGGAAATGACCAAAAAGCTGCCTTATCTTGAAGGAATCATCATGAAGGAATTTAAGCAAAATATACAATTAATAAAATATTCTTATAAACTTAAGTAATAAGAGTTCTCTATAGACTCAGAATTCTAGTGTTTCTTAACAGAAAGCTGAAATGAAAATGCTCAACCTGGCCTTGCTCTTCTTCCTTCAGTAAATTTTATTGTACTGTACCCCAGGAGAAAATCATATTCATGAACTCCAAACACTTTCTTTCAACCACAGCCATCAGCTCATGTGGATGACACCCCGTCTCTCTCAAACAAGTCAAGAAGGAAGAAAGCGCTGGCCCAGGAGCACATATAAACACCAGTTGTCTGGAAAGCAGACTTACTGTCATCTTGGAACATGACATTTTTAGAAACAATGGCCCATTTGGCAGCCTCGCACATGTTCTCCTCGCTGAGAGCTGTCTAAGGTTACATGCCTTACTTTATTTAGGTTTGGGACTTCAGTGGATAGAAATCGTTAGTCAAGCTAGAACAGGATCCCAACCCCATTTGGTGGTACTCATTCTATTCGCTTATCCTCCACCCCCTATGTCGTCGGTTACCATCCTTGATTCCCTGCCTGGAGTCCTTGTCTGAGCCCCTCCTATCAGATGGCAGCAGAGTAGAATGCCTCGTTATTTCGCCGTTGAACCGGAACAGCTGTCCTCGAAGGTCTATTTAACAGTGCTGGTGCTCCGGCCGTTGAAAACAGCCTTTGTTGCATAAAGAGTGTGATTTTTCCCGCTAGAAAATGCTTCCTCTTCAGCCTGGGCAATATCTGAAAGGTCATGAGTTAGATTTGTCCAAAACATCAGGTTCTGTCTTTGAATTTTCAACTGGATTTGTATTGAATATTTCAATGTTTTAAAGAATAATTACCCAAGAACCTGGAACTTGTTCTCCTGGTCCCCAAGCATCTGGTAGCATAGCTCTTGACTACACACTAAGTGTACAGTGAGATTTTTTTTCTAGAATGTGTGAATTCTTTAAGCCACAGTGTATGGTGCTATGGAATATATAGGCTATATAATCTGGGACAGGTTGAAAGTGAATCTGCAGAATTAAACACTTGTCCTTTGGAAAGGAAGTACAGACCGAGTCTCAGAGGCAGGAAGAAATTTCATAGAAGAGGCTTCCCAAGAACAGTTCTCTGTAAGAGGGTACGGGGAGGGCAGTGATGCCCCCCGGGAGCAAAGGGGCCTTGTGTCCGGTGGAGCGCTTTGACTTCTGAATTCTGGGTTTCTTCCGTCTCTTCCTTCTTAGGGATTTTCTTCACTGTTTTCTGTTTGAATTTCCCTGGTAACATGACTTCATTTGTACAGTGGTGATTCACTTCTTCTCCGTTTTTGGATCTCTCAAGGCGCCTGGAGAGCTTACTTTATTTTGTGTTTCACAATTACCATTTTATTTCTAACTTGACAGGAAGCAAATGTAGGATTCCACAGCATTACAAGATGACATAACTGGATGTAACCAGACACTCTGCTGTTCTTGGCCTTTTGTTTCCCTTTCGCCATGCATCTTTTGTTAATACACCGTCTTTAAATAATTGCTTGCCTAAGATCATGAGAAATGGCAATTCTGAACAAAATTAATCAATTATTTCCTCCAGATAACTTGCAGAGATTCACACAGGTCCACTACAATAATAAAGACTTCAGAGTGGTTCTGAATGACTCTCATGTGTGCATGGTTTCTTCTGGGTCCCAAACATCTTCTAAGAAAATTCTACAATGTGTTTACAATTTTAGGGATATATTTAAATAAAATGAAAGAATATTTACTTAGGTTTTTTACCTATCAAGAATTAAGCTTAATTTTTAGTACTGGTAAATATTTAGGAAAGCAAATATCACAGAAGGTTATTTTACAGCATTCAATTAATGTGTATTGTTAAATCTGTGAACACTTTGAATATCTGGCAAGTGAATTATATGCATAAAAACATTCTTTTGAAAATTCACTGCATTTGAAATAAAACGCATGGGGAGTTTACTGTAAGAGAATGGATAATACTTTTTCTCTTTAAGATGAATGAGCCAATTTATAACTTGTCAAGGGTCAACAAGGGTCAGCTTTGCCAGGCCAAATGCTCTGAGATGTCTAGAGAAAAACCCTATTATGGGATGGCTTGTGGACACAAAGGGGCTGTTGATTTCTAAAGCACAGTCTCCTGCTTCTCTTTACATTATGAAAAATCCTCTGTAATTGTTTTATTCTGAAATAATTAAACCAGCGAAAGTGGTTGGCACATAGTGGAAGTGAAAGGCTCACATGTGGACCCAGGATCAGTACTTGAGAAGTTCAAGGTTATTTATCTGTGCCTGGCTGTAACTCCTTTCCCTCCCTTTGGGTGTGACGAAGGACTAGAAGCTGCTTAAGCCTTTTCCTTTTCTATGTTTTTCTCAGAAACAAAATTCTATCAAGAATAAACAAGTCAACAACCAAGAGGTTGCATTTTTCTTTTGTCCTTTGAACCCAGGTATGACAAAATAACTAAGTTCTGTGAAATGAAATAGATTTTGGCCTAGCCTATTTGAAATCTGGCGTATTTAACTTTCTGATTTTCCTTCCCGGGGTTTGGGCTGCAGATGTGACCAATGAAGCTCTGATTGCCATCTGGAACTATGATGTAAGCTTGAAGATAGAACACAAGCCAAGAGGGGAGAAGCATGTGTGGAGGGCTGGCGGCCATGGTGCTGCCATTCCTACTGTACTGCTCAGCCCCGGAACCTCTTCTTTTTGCAGTCACTCTTGCTATGGGTTTTCTCCTCTATGAACATGACTCAAGATGCTTACAGGGAAACTTCCATTTCAGTTTTGCTATCCCTGGGAACGGCAGCGTGACTGTCAGCGTTGTTTCTTTGCCAACTATATGAGAAGTTGACCTTGGCCAGCTTCATCACACATGGCAGGACACAATATATTGCCTTGGAACAAAAACTTTGTCAGCCACCATACAAGTTATTTTTATACATTTTTAAGTTTAATTATGTTTCCTACAATACACTGCTGCGTGTGTATGAGAGGTGGGGAGAAGAGGGGAAGGGAGAGAGAAAGAGAGCATATGTGTACTCTTAGTGTTATTAGTATATGAATGAGAAAATTGAGAACACTGAACCAGTTTGGAATCTTAAATGGAAGACATAGAAATTGAACTAAAGTCACCAGCCTCTGTTACTTCTAAACGAAGGATCTAGAAATTTCCTGTGCATTTTCTCTCAATAGAATAGAAGATTTTAAATTTTTTCTATCATTGATATTTTTAATTAAGATGGAACAAGATTGTGTTTGTAATGGTGCTTTGTTCTGTTTGAACAGACTTAGCCAGAGAACCCTGGGAACTGAATGATTTTTCAGATTCAATCAATACTCCTGTCTTCCTGTGCTGTGGGGCAATGGTCTTGTACTTTGTAAAGATTTACCACTTGTATTGTTTTAATAAAATGCTTATTGGCCAGTAGCCAAGCTGGAAGTATAGGCAGAGCAACCAGGCAGGAAGTAGAAGTGGAGCAACAAGAACAGGAGAATTCTGGGAAGAGAAAAGGTTCAATCTGCAGTTGTCACCCAGACACAGAGGAATCCAGATGAGAATGCCTCGCTGATAAAAGGTACCAAGCCATGTGGCTAAACACAGACAAGAATTATGGGTTAATTTAGGATGCAAGATTTAGTTAATAAGAAGCCTGAGCTAATAGGCTAACCAGGTTGTGATTAATGTAGACCTCTGTGTTTTTCTTTGGGACTGAATGCCTGTGGGACCAGGCAGGACAGAAACCTCTGTCAACACTCCTGGGCACTGGGGAGAAGACAAGATGGGGCAAATGAAAAGTTCAACAAACATGAAATGTCATGTCACTGTTTGAAACCAACCAATTTTGAGCATTGCTCTTCTGGACCCCTCTTCAGGGTCTTACCCAGAAAAACCCTGTGAGTATGTACTGAAGTGATAAAGAAAACAACTTATAACACTGGGCAAAGACCCCTGAAAGACAATCTTAGTAGTTCTGTTTTGCTTACAATTATAAAATACAAGAGGGAGCTCTTTTATATCTTAGGTAAAATAATATTTCTCTGTAAACGCATAGCTTCTCCTCCATGCTTCTTTTCTTTTCTTGTTACTGCCATCTAGCTTGCCATCACTCTCTCCTCTCCTCCTGGTCTCCCCCCCATCTCCTCTCCTCCCGGTCTCCCCCACCCCCGCCTCCTCTCCTCCCTTTATCCCCTTCTCTTTTTCTCTGCTCCTCCCTTTAAGGGAAGTTCACAGAATACACATAGAAAGTAGCCAATTGATGTCATTAAATGAACACCGTTTAAAGCTTGATACAGTCTATTCCTGTTGCATTTTAAGGAGCTATGAAGAAGGAAAGACTGCTAAGAATGCTTTGAGGGTCATCTAAGTCTGCCCTTTGGAACATCTAACAAGTTAAGGATGTTGCTGACCACAAGGCCGCATGACATTGGTGGCCACATTATGAGCGATTCTCAAGGGAGGGTGTGGGAAAGGACTGAAACAGATGGGAATTTGGGAAGTGTGATGGGTTACTCTGAGGTGGCTGAAAAATGCCTCCTATAAACAAACAAGTGCTTTTGAGGCTAGATATGATTACTGGGCTCAGAGACTGATAAATTACAACTATTATTTTTAATACTAGCAATTATCATTATTCCTTCTCTCATCTGTGTATTGCCTGCTTACTCCCATTAGCATAATGACTAAATGAAATATAGATGCTTATTTTGACTAGAGCATAGCCGCATCTGTTGAAAACCCCTGTGTGTCTGCAATCATTTACTCCTCTTTGGACTAGAACTAGAAGAGTCTGAACCGTGCATCCCTCTGTACAAATGAACACATCTTCAAGATCAATACAGCCAACCAAAGATCAATGGTCAGAGGGAGAAAGACAGGGATCATTCTTAGCAGGAAGCTAGCACAAAATCTGCAGGACCGAACAGAAGAGATCCTGCTGCCAACCATGTGTTGAGCCCTTCTCAGCCTAGCATGGGCTTCCGTACTCTAGTCCCACGCCGGGCTCAGTTGAGAGTCCTTTAAAGAGCTCGAATTCCCCGTCTCTGCCCTGGGCTGGGGATGGAACAGCGGAGCTCCTGAAACATTCCCAGGAGTGTTCAGCTGGAGATGTCAGTTATTAATCGAAACAGTTGAGCAATGATTGTTATTCAACATTTTTAGAGATGACCTTGTATCTTTATAACTCTCAGGGATCAGTCTCATTTAACCTGACTCATTTTAAGTCAAAATCCAGAGAGAATGTTTATAATCTATGAAACTTCCATCTGCCCTCTGGAAAGCTGCTGAGTAGACCTCCTCCAAGGGAACAACAATTTGGGACCACTCCTCTCTGCCTCTCTCTCCCTTTTGTCCCTCTTTCCCCTCTGTCCCCGTTTTTCCCTCTTTCTAAAAGGTCTTGTCATTCTAGGCATGTGCCCTACCATTGAGATACGTGCCCCAACCCTGGCAATGAGATTTGAAAAGGTAAAGTGGGCACTACAAGGAAATCATGTGGGTAGGAGTGCAGGAAAGACCACGCTGGGGAAATCGCAGGTACCGCTTCAAGACTGATCACACAGAGAGGACAGCCATTGAGATCCTGAGAGCACGTATGTGCGCGTTAGGAGGATTTCGGGGACATACATACTGAACAATGCATGGCAGAGCCTGCCTGCAGTGGCAGCATTAGAAAAAAAAAACATGTTTTGTGAGGGGATCTCCTTCATTTCTTCTCCTTCCAATACACAATCCAATATAAAACACCTGGGGGAAAGCATTTACCCTCAATGCTCATCTTTGCCCAACAACTTGCCTCTCTCAACAATCCTGTGTATGCCCTTCCATCACCGTGCTTAGCATTCCCATGGCTTAAAACGCTCGGGTGCCTGATGGAAGTGTTCACTCCGTAATCTCTTCTATATAGGCACTCGCAAGAAGCAAACGTAAGCAAGTAACACTGACACTTGAACCATCACCAACACAGCAATTACTACGTAGTCACAATTGAAATCATTATTCTGTGCTTTCCACACTTTGAATAGTGGGGAGAGACATTTGAACCAGCTAGCTGCTTCGAAACCACATGACACCGCTGATGGCCAAGGCCTGTGGCTGACATCTGCTTTCAATGTCAGGGTCATTAGTGCTGTCCGAGGCCCACTTTCAAGATAACACCATGTGAAGGTTTCCTTGCCTGCCCCTCTCGAAGGCCACGGTTATGGCTAACTTGGTAAATGGTATAAAGTTCTGAAGGGAACCAAGTTACTTGGCAGTATCTCTGTAAACTTTGAACAAGTTCTGAACCTCTGCTTCACACCACTCAGAACCACGGGTCAGGGCCACCACTGACAACCCGTCTTTACACAGACCTCCCCTGGATCCTCTCTTTATTCAAAATAACATTTTATTTGAATTTCTTTTACTATATCATTTTTGAAGCTGTGGTTGTTTGGACTCAGTAGGACACTTGCTCTGTGGTAGGTTAACTTGAATATTGTATGCTGTTATAACACCTTAGAGTTCTCTGGTGCTGTGGAGCTGCTTCCTCTGAGCGCAGAAGCGTCCACTCAAGCAAAGCTTGTTGAGTCACAGGATGCTACAGAGGTGGTGAGACAACCAGATATGTCTAAGGAGGCTTTGAAATGCTCTAACAAAAACTCTCTTAAAGGAGATAATTTAGTTACTTGGATCTGAGGAAAGGTTTACTAGAATCTAGAGTGCAGCGCACAGCGTCTGTCTGCGCTCTATGCGCTACCATACAGTTCCCGAACTTTGGACAAGGGGCTGGAGGTTGAAACACACAAAGACTCACAGACAACACAGACAGAGACACGGACCTCTAGTCATTGGTAAGAAGCCCTCTATTCAAAAGCACCATGCAGGCTTATAGACCCAACAGTCAGGTGGACCAACAGGTGAAAACCTTATCCTCTGATCCTCAAGGCCAAGGCAACATGTGCTCGTGAAGCAGAGCTGGTAAACAAGTTTGACACAGCTTTCAGTAACTCAAATCAGAAGGAAAGTAAAGATCTCTAGCAGGGAAGAGCAGCTGGAGGCCAGGACTCCAAATGGTCCCAACACTAGTGGAAGGAACAGAAAGGAGGTTCCTTGCACAATCACTCACCCAGCAGAACTACACACAAAAGGGGAGACACTATGTCCTAAGGAAACTGAGTCCCGTTAAGAGAGAATAGATGCTCGATGGCCAAAAGCTAATAATGTCCACCTCCCGACTTCCACTGTTGTGGGACAGATGATCATCGCTGGGTGTTTGTTGGCAGGACTTTACCATGAAAGAAAAGTTTTGCAAAATATAATATCCCCTGAGAAAGTTGACATTTATCTAAAACAGGCAAAACTACAAACCTTGGGTTCCTGGGGTAGACTCTTCTGCTTTGAAATCATGAACACTGTTGTTCATTCCTGCATGCGGTTCTGGAAATAGTGAGGAACAGAAGCATCTGGGGCACTTCTTGTGTTGCCGACTCTGCTGGTTTGATTTTCACGGCATTGCATTGTCTTCCACTGCTACTTATTTACTTGTTTCATTAGGAAATCATTTTGAAGGCTGACATGATGGGATAGAAGTGAGATTTGAAAGAATGTCCAGCTACACAAAGTAGATTGGTGAGTTGTGGGGCGATTCCTACATGATGCTTGGTTTCAAAGTGAGAAGCAATCCCAAGATTCAATCAAGAAGATGTACAAAAAACCACATGCTCTTAATGGTCACCACAATCCCACTGTTTTGAGATGGCAAACATACAGTTCATTAAATCAGCTGACCACATCCTACCTTCAATCAATTAAGACACTGTGGAACCAGTGCCCTGAAAAGGAATTTACGTATTTCCCGCCACTCACCCATTCCTTCCTAGCCATCTCTTAGTATGCTGTTCTCACCTCTCTAAAGCTGGGTCTCAGACCCCCGGTGGTCGGTGTTCCTCCACAAGTCTTCGCCCCCCACCCTGACCCCTCCCTCAGGTCATGGTGATCTTTCTCTCATTTCCTGCAATCCCATCATAGGGTGTGAGCATCGTGAGTTTATGCATGCTGCTTCCTCCTCCAGGGCTTTTTATTTTCATGCCTCCTGGTGACCTCTTACACTTTTAGAAAAGCACTTTGTCCCTCAAGCCGTTTTCAAAGACTTTTTTTCTGAATTCTTCAAACTAAGTAAATCACTCGGCCATCCCTAGACTTCTCTAGAGCACATAACCTTTCTGTCTTTCAGAATTTTCGTTGAACTTTAGTATTTCCTGTTTCTGATCTTTGCCTAACACAAAGGCAGTAGTGTGTGTGTGTGTGTGTGTGTGTGTGTGTGTGTGTGTAAAACATGCACTGGAGTGTGTGTGCTGATGTGCCTGTGGATACACAGGTGGAGGCCAGAACAGTCATGGGCTGTCCTCCCCTTCTCCCTCTGCTTTATTACATAGAGCTAGGATAGCTAATTGAACCTGAAGCTCGTCATTTGTGCGAGGCTGTCTGGCCAGCGAGTTCTCAGAATCTGCCTGACTGTGCTCTGTGGGGTCTTAGGCACACAGCCTTGCCCAGCTTCTTAGAAGAACGGTGAGGACTCAAAGATAGGTCCTCGTGTGTGCAGGGCAAGCACATCTACACACTGGCCATCTCCCCCGCCCTTTACCTTCTTGTTATCCACACTAGCTTGACCACAGTTATACCCTTTGTGGAAGACCAAAAATTATGACTGATTGAAAAGTGGTGAAGTTTGTGAAAGAAGTCTTTTGACATGTAATATGTTTATTTAAAAGAAAAAGTTTGTGATTTAGGATTTGTGTCTATAGAATATGACCCACTTTCACTAGAAATATTAAGTTGAAGTTATAGTTTTGCTTGGTTCATCTTATTTTAACCTCATTTGTATATTGGTATTTATAAATGTAAATTGATGTCTTATGTTATCTAGGGAAGCTTAGACTAATCAAAACCCCTGTGTTCTGAAAATCCATATTTATTATTTGAATTACATATAATTCTGTTTATTTTTGACAACGTTTATCTGCACGCGACTCGGAATCTCATTGACTACATGTCTGTTTTCAACCCCAACTCATCATATAGCATTCACAAGAGTGTTTTGTTTAAAAATGCACAAAGGTATCTTATTAAATAATGTCACAAACATGAAGTTCATTATTATGCAAATGCCATCCTTGGAACAGATTTGTTAATTGCAACTCATTTGCATAATTAATGAACTCCCAAATGAATTATGCCTTAGCAGATTTGTGTGGCATTGTTTTAAAATAAATTATAAAATACATGTCAAAGGAAGAGTGCTTTCTGGGTTCCCGTACATTGTTTGAAATTTAATTACCAAATGCTTGTCAAATTAAAATGAGTTTGTAGTTTCTACAATGTTATTTTAAAATTAATCACAAAATAAAATGTCACTGCATTAAAGTAAACAACTTGTTATTTTCTCTCAAAGAACACAGAAAACAGCTTTTTAACTTCGATTACATTGTTTAGTATAGTGAGTCTACTGTTTTATTCATTGCCTCCCTACACTGTGACTTCACAAAGTTGATAGTTGTTAGCATGTTAATGTTTTGGTAAATTGAGATTTAATTTAATTTTATTGTGTAGCTTATTTTATACGGCAGATGATTAATGCGTTGCCTGTGAGCTCAGTATGGATTTGTTCATGATAAATTGGAGTTCCAGAAAACATTCAAGGTCACTTAAATCTGAGGTATAAACAGTATTCCTAAGATTTATTTAATTGGCATTTTGACTGCCATCAGTTAAAATGATTAAAAGCACACGGCTTGGATGGCTCTCCCTCTTCCTAATACGGTGGGAGGAATCCTCTTTGATGGAGGGAAGGCTGTGGGGTCCTCAGACTGCATCCTTCACTTTCCAGAAACCTCTGCTCCTGCCCAGGAGCCAGACTCTTCTCCAGTCCTGAAGGCCACAGAGAGGCAAGTACTCAGCAGGAATTCAGCCTGGAGACAGCAGCCTGCCTAAAAGATGACTCAGCTGGAATGCTTGGAGACAATAGATTGGGGACGAATAAAACAGCAACATCAGCACACCCT
The DNA here is from genome assembly GCF_982192425.1 of Myodes glareolus. Taxonomy (NCBI): domain Eukaryota; kingdom Metazoa; phylum Chordata; class Mammalia; order Rodentia; family Cricetidae; genus Myodes; species Myodes glareolus. The sequence continues at coordinate 59,724,287 of NC_142046.1, read as the reverse complement.
GTCTAGCTGTGGGGAATATGAAAGAGCAAGCTACCTGCTCACAGTAGGAAGGCTTGGCGCTGCTTTGCTTTGGAAATACTTGCGATTATTCTGCCTGTTTCTCTGCCTCCTTATCCTCTGGTCTAAACGAAACCAAACATCTGCGATTAATATTGCATTTTCTCAGTTCTTGACCATGGGATGTAAACCCCTGGAGAAATGCCGTCGTCTGACATGAATATAACTATGCAAATCGAAACAAACTAGACCTAATTCTGAAGTAAAACGATCAACTATCTCATCTGCTTTTTATCCTGTATATTGCTGCCTGTTCAGGCCTCTGTGAGGGGCTCCTTAAAGCCCTTTCTGGAAATGGATAAGCAGAGAAGTTCTTTGTGAAGAGGCAATATGTCTTCTCCCGCATGCCTGGTGTGTGAGTAAGAGCCCAAGTGTTTCGCGCAGATGTACAGATTTGACCCTTTTGCCATTTCCTGGTTCATCCTGGCATAGACAGAACTCAAAGGCTCACAACACATTTCCTATCCCCAATCAAACGAGAGCAGCTGCTTTGGTCTAAGCTTTGGTGTCACGTGGACACACCATTTTGTTAAAATGCCTTCAGATACTGTAAAGTGACGCCCTTCTTTCCAGTTCTACACCACTGACTTCTAAGCAGAGAACAGTAAAACGTTCCACGTGGCAGGACTGTCTGAACGCAACTCAACTGTCACGGAGCAGTAAGCACATGCTGACCGTGTTGCCGAGCTACAGCTTACCGTTGGGGATACCCGCTGACTGCAGAACCCTTCTCAGTGAGCGGTTCAGATGCGGCTTGTGTTGGTCAAGGAACTGCAGTCTGCACAGCAGTTACCGACTCCTGTTCTTTGGGGAAAGTTCATTTTGAGGATGAATAAAAAAAAAAATCATAGTTTCTGGTGACTCAGTGTAAAATTTTTGACATTTCAAAAAGGTTTTCTTGACATCATCATCGTGGCCAGTTTTACATTAAGCTCTTTTTATTTCTGTATTTCATTATGAAAGTTCCAGAAACATAGGTAGATAGCGTAGTTAACCTATGAAATAAATCAATATCTAGATTTTCTTCATTTAAATCAATAAAGTCAAAGAGCTGTGCTGCTCCCCCACAACCCGGTTCTAATGCAGGTTCTATTCTGTTTCCCTAGTTTGATCTTAAAATATTTGAATGATATAAATTGTACATATTCAAGACATAGAAGCTGGCTTGGTAGATGTATAAATGTTATAATGATAATCATAATCAAATAGATCAATACACTGATCACTTCCATAATTAATTTGAGGATATCAGGAGGGAGGGTAAGCCACTTAAAATCTGTTCCAATATCTGATATACACATACACAGTGGAATGTTATTCAGCCAATAGGAGAAGAAAATCTTGTCTTTAGCGATAATGGAGATGAATTTGAAAGACAATATATGACGTTAGATAAACCAGAGACAAAAAGACAAATAGCACATGGTCTCACACATGGAAAGAGTATGTAATTCTGTTAAAGACCAGAAATCCTGAGTATCACAATAAATCTATTTATCCTTAATTTCCAAAGAAAGTTAGACTTTTTTGGAAACCGAGTCTCTTCTTGATGTAGCAATGTCTCATCCACAATCTCTTGGCTTCTGTTCTAATTGTCCACGTCTGCTTCTTTCTCCTTACATTTTAGTCAGCAAGTATACATTATTTCAAACTGTTAAGTTGAATGCATATTTCAAGCTACAAGTTGGAAAAACTTCTATTTCTCCTAAAGCCAGTGCTCAAAGGGATCTTTATATTATCATTTGACATTAAATAACTTTATTAAGAAATGGTTTTAAGAAAATAAAATAGCTATTATAACAGAAATTTCTCTTCTTTGGGGATCTTTATACAATATTGCACATTTTAAGTTACTAGAGCATGATTTCTGGCAAATGGGAATTTTTTTAATATTGTTGTGTAGGCAAAAATAAAATTTCACTTTTATTTTTTTCCAATTAGATATTTAATTAGTCCAGATAAAAAGGAAGTATAAGATTCATATGGGGCTTTGACAATAAAGCAAGGGTTTATTATTTTATGTCTTGTGTGAACACATAGGACCTATCTTTCTTCTGAACATTTACTCATAACTGACAAATTCACAGAAACATTGAATATTCACCCATATAACTTGAGATAACTCTTCTCTAGAGTTCACGCTGAAGCACATTGTTGACGTATGTCCACCATGACTGCATGTGACACTCTTTGTAGTTATTTTTAATTAGAAATGAAATACTAATTCACTCAAGTTTGTGTTTAGAATATATCTGGAGGAGGAGGGAGCTCAGAAAGGTACGTGGTGACAGAATGTTAATTAATTTCTTTGAAAGAGAAGTCCCTTAACTTGAGGGCAAGAAGTTCTGTCTCTAATCCCGTCTGTGATCTAGAGGAGGAAATTTACAGGGATTGCCACTCACTGGAAAAGCCAAATCCCGTCCTCATTTCCCATGCGAGTCCAAAATGAATAGAGAGAGTACTTCTATTTTCCCGAGGTTAAAAAAAGGAAACTGAACTGGGAGGTGGTGATGCATACCTTTAGTTCCAGCACTCAGGAGGCAGGCACAGGCAGATCTCTGAGTCCAAGTCCCCTGTGGTCTACAAAGAGAGTTCCAGGACAGTCAGTACTACAACGAGAAACTCTGTCTCCAGAAACCAAACAAATGAATTAAAAGAAACATGGAACTGAGCTTAAGTCATTCCCCGAGATCATGAGCTTCTGGCACTGTGACGCCACTCTGTCCTGAGTTTCAGGAACAGAGTGCTGACACTTCCCTCGTGTGACATTGGTGGCTGGACCCCTGGCACACAATTTCAGAATCCTTTCTGAAGAGAAGTCTAATTCTTAGACCGTAAGTAGCTTCCACTTTCCCTGATGTTACAGCCTGCAGTCTGAAAGGAAAGAGTTCCGTCCTCACTGGTGACATTTTATCAGTGAGTGTTTCAAACCCATTTTGACAACACTGCTAACTTAAATCACTGGGATTCCAATAACTTCTTTCATTAGACTCTGAGTGTGATAACTCCAGCCATGACTTTGGAAGGGATGGCTTGTTTATTCTGAGTCTTCAAAGTTTGAGATCCTTCTGATTAGTCTTCCCCAGTAACACCGTGAGGAAATGAGGGAAGCAGATAGCAAATCATTTCTCCTTACAGCCCAAGCTGCTCCAAATTCTACACTATATTTAAATCCCTTTTGAATGCTGGAGAAATGGTCCAACAGTTAGAAGCATTCGTCTCAAGGGCTGATGATTGGTGTCAATACCCAGGAATAACCTGGTAGAGGAAAGGACTAACCCCGGAAGTTGTCCTGACATGCATGTACCCCGTGCCCCAATCTCATATGTATACGCACAGACAATAGCAATTAATAAATGTATATTTGGGAAGTTAAGTCCTTCTGTACTGATGCTTTCGAGATTTCTAATTTGTGATTAAAAAAAAAATCCTCACCAAGCACTGGCAGACATTTCTCAAGTCTTGCTGTTTGTGAGTCTTGCAAAATAAAGGAACCGTTCAGTTCACCTGAAGCTCAAGCTGATGATGAAACTCATATTTTGGTTCAGGACCTGTTCTGGCCCCAAATAAAATGTATATAGCAGAAAGGTGATGTAAGTTTGGTGATTGTCCTGAGAAACAACCAAGGATTCAGCTTCTTTGGCAAATATAAAACAAATTTATTAGGCAAGATTTTTAAAAGACAAATTACCCCTATGTTTTCACTTTATCAATTTTTTTTAAAGATTGGTTGTCATTTTTATGTATGTGCTTGTAAGAATGAATGCCACGCAAGTCCTGGTGTCTACGGAGGCCAGAGGAGACTGTTAGCTCCCCCGGAGCTCCAGGTGGTTGCGAGCTGCCTGACCTGTGAGTTAGGAAGCCACCGAGTCCTCTGCAGGAAACAGCGCTTCACAGCTCAGCCATTTCATCTCTGCCGTACCCACTGTGCCAAATTTAAGGAAGCACCAGAGTCTCGGAAATCTCAGGACTTTGGCATATCCATCAGGAGCCATTGCAGATACATTATGTCTTTGTGGCTGTATCCATCAGGTATTGTAATGTATCCATACAGATACATTATATCTTTGTGGCTGTGCTTCAGTCACAGTATTGAAAAAAAACACACCAAGTTGGTAAAAAGCATTACTATATTAGCATTTGCCTTTCAATGTCCTTTAAAGCTTTACCATCTCGTAAGGTTTCAATAGGATGACATATCCAAGCAAAACTAATGGACGGAAATGTGAGAAAGAGATTTGTAGGGAAGACGGGTGTAAAAAGGGATCTAAAAGAAGATGGGAGAGGAGATTAATCAATGTGCATCATATACATGTATGGAATTGTCAAAGAACAAATTTAATGAAAAGACACCAAAATCATAGTCTTATATTTTATGACCTGATCCTCAGTACTTCACAAAGAGGATAAGGTGTCAATTTTCCCTATGTGCTTCCTTTACCTTGTAACAGAGCAATGAAAACTATAATCTAAACCTCCAGTCTGAACACATTTTCAGAGAAGAATCATGACCTCCCCAAAGGCTTTCTTGTGAACTCCAACTATACCCCTAAAGGAAAGGTCCATTCATACTCTTAACACAGAGAACTATGACTCCAACCCCCCTGAGGATGAGGCCAGGAGAGAAGACAGTGTTAGACCACAATAACTGAATGGGTAAGGACAGTTCTCCCTGCACTAGGCGACCCAGGAAAGTGTTGGAAGCCATTGCTGGCTGGTCAGAGGTTGCAGCCTCCCCAGGGCCTAGCAGCTTATCTCAGTAAGCTCTGCAACCCTCCAGCAGAACTTCCGGCCTCTACCTGCCCTTATCTGGAGAATGTCCCTGGGCCTGGACCACTGACCTTATCTCAAAGCTGTCTCTAAAACCAGGCGTCTGATTCATCTTTAATTTTACCCTTGGCACAGATCCCTGATGAAGACTTGTTCTTGGAGCTCTGCTATAGGACCCTACTGCCATATACTAAGTTTGTGATAGGAACATCCCACTTAACGCAAACTATGGTGTGTCCCCGGACTCCCCAATACTGTGTATTCCTTGTAGTCTGGAACAAAATTGAGCTGGTTCACCGCAATCTGTCTCCTGGGACACTGTTTCTGTTTGTGCTCACCGGCCATGTACAAAGCTTTCTGTTGCCCCTTCTGCCTCTTTCCCACCCTGACCTGGTGGTCAACAGGCCCAGAGGGAAAGAGGGCCCCTCCCCCCAGGGACGTGACAAAGTTAGGATGCCAGAAACAAACCAGAGTTAGCTAAATGAAGAGGAGAATTGTGCAGAAAGGTGGAAGTTCTAGGAAATGCCCACAGTGGACTGTCCGCGAGGAGGGCAACCCCATGACGGAACTGGTCTGTGGTCAGACATAGAGCTTCCAACCAAGAGACAAGAGACATAGTCAGCCATGACACTGACACTCGGGCACCAGCCTGTTTTATATAATATGAAGAAGCTACCATCTCAGTTTTTAGACATCTCAACTGTCGCTGCATTATGAGCAAGTGCAGAGTTTTGACCTGAAGGGTTTATTCTATCGTACACACCATTTACTGATAACTGCTGCTGCTACCTGTGGATTAGGATACACAAATAAGCATGCCTATGATAAGTATAATAAGAATTTTAGTGATTATCCTGAAAGCCAACAATCTCAAAATGTAACAGGGAAATGAAAAAATGGGGGAGAGGCCTGGTAATCAAAACTTGAAAAGAGGATTATGGGAAGTGCCAGTGTCCTCTGTGAGGTCAATTTTAAAAGGTTAAGAATGTTCTGACGATAGTGAAGCTGGCCACAAAAGAGTTTCTCTATAAGAGGACCTGAAACTGCTCTACAGAATGGTATGAGGCCAACTTTGTTCCCCGTGTGAAAACAGTAACTATTTTCTACTTGACACTTTGACCAAACCGTCGCTGGTCTCTACATAATCACCCTTCACTGTTCTTTTCTACAGAGGTTCACGTTTGCCCCCAGTGCCAGAGAGGGAAGGATTGTGTCCAGACTGAGCAGGGCCATAGGGTGCTGAGAGTTGATCTTGCCACTTGGGTTGGCTCTATTTTCTCTTTGGGATCCCACTGTCTACAACAGCACTAGGAAGGGCCAAAAGAGGAGTCAGGGGTGGAGGGATGCAGGACTTCTCATTCCCTTCTGTGCGTGCTTTCTTTGCTTCAGAGTCATAGGTGAGCCACCTGCTTGATTCTCTGTCTAAGCCAAAGGCCAGTCTTCTACAAGTCATTAGTAAAACAGCAGCAGGGATAAACACAGAACAGGTCATGAGATGAGCGAAGGCATCATTACAACTGCAGCTAGGTAAGTGCTCTAACAGAACATGATTGGACGAGCATGCTAGGGCAGCAGCCTGCTCCCCCAACAGGAGGAAACAAAGCCAGTTTTGTAAAACGTAACCATGGTGGTCAGAATAAAGGATGAAATCCTATTTTCTCAAGGAAAGCATGATGCCAAACACAATAAGGTGAAGGCAGTGCCTCTTATACTACACACAAAATTTTGTTATAAAGATGATAAGACAAACCCAGAAATTTTCCTTTTACAATCTTTTAATAACATGTAGTCCTCATCCTGTCCCCAAAGAAAAAGGGGAAAAAATCTCATTGGAAATCTTATACACCTGCGTGGCTAGTCAATTATTCACAAGGCATCATGAGCTAGTATCCATTTCCCCAACCTAATTCTGTTAGACAGACAATTTGTCACGCCAGCAAAGAATGCACGGGAAATGAACGGAGGACTGCAGACATCCTCTGAACACACACACATTTTACAACAAGGTATTGCTAAAAATCAGATGTGCACACAGAGAACCCGTCTCAGAAAAAAAAGAAGAATCAGATATGCAAATATATCATGCTCCATCTGTCATCGAGCCCCCCAATGAAAATATTACCAAGATATGTGTGGTTTGGAAGAGACCCTGAAGTTAAGAGATGCTAGTATCCCCGTGTAAATAACCTGTCTCAAAGCTGTATAAAATGACTGCTAGACCAGCCATAAAAAACGTGACCAGATGATCCTTGATTGTTTGTTCACTGGGCCCAAGTCTAGGAGCTCTTGAGGTAGATCTCATCACAGAAATTGTTTCTAAGTAAAAATATCGGGAACTAGTGAATGTACGGCGTTGGGAATAACTTAATTGTGGAAACAAGCATTGGAATCTTAAAAGTCTGTATTTTAGGAGAGTCATTTTAGGTTTGCAGCAAAACTGAAAAGTACAGAGTTCCCAGAGGCTCCTCTGTCCCAGTACACACATAGCCTGCCTGGGATTAATACTTCCTAATGGAATGGCATACTTATTTTATGACTACAAAACCGCTTGGGTACATCGTAATCTCAAAGTTTATGCTTTGTGTTAAGAGTTCACTTTCGGTGTTGTATATCTTGTGAGTTTAGACAAACACATAAAAACTATGTAAGTATAGTACAAACATACAAAAAAAGTGTGTAAGTATAACAAGGATCCATCACTGTAGTGTTGTATAAAACAATTGCAGGGTCATATAAACCTCCCATATTCTGAGCAACCATGGCACTCTATATTGTTCTTGGCTCTGTCTTTTCCACAGACCCAGTTTGGTTCTCATTCCACGGTGCTGGGTATGTAGCCTGTGGCTCCTTTCACTCAACGGCAATTTTCAGGGTAGAGCCTTCCTTGTCTTTGCAACATTTAATAGCTCATTTCTTTTAAGTCTTGAGTAATATTTCTTTGAAATCAGGTACCTGTTTAGTCATTAAATTACTAAAGGACATCACGGGCATTTACAAGGTGGTTTTTGGTTTGTTTTGTTGATTGGTTAGTTGATTTTTTTCAGAGTCTTACTATGTAGCTCACTCTGGCCTCAAACTTACTATATAGCCCAAGCTACCTCTAAATTTAAGATAGTCAGACTTTAACCTTTCAGTGTGGGGGTCATGAGCATATATCTCCTTTAAATTTTGAAATTATGAAAGATACTGCCATCTGCAATTATATGAATATTTTTGTTGTACCATAACTTCTCAATTCCCTTGAGCAAATATTGTGTGGTGTGATTGCTGTGTTATATAATTTCTAAGAGAGCTAAACCTGATCAATGAGATTAAGCAGGAGGCAAACATTTTTGCCACCAAGCCTAGTGACCTTAATTCAATCCTCAGAGCCCACATGGAAGAAGGACAGAAAAATCTTCCACAAGTTGTCCTCTGGCCACCATGTATACTCCATGGCGTGTGTACACACACGATGCACATATCGTGTATATAGTATTGTACTTTGTGTTTGTGTTGCATGGAGAGTGGACCCTTGTTCTGTGCTGGCCACCCGGCTAGCTTACAGCCAAAATAACCACACAGAAACTGTAATAATTAAATTACTGCTTGGCCCATTAACTCTAACTTCTTATTGGCTAACTCTCACATCTTGATTTAACCCATTTCAATTAATCTGCATATCGCCACGTGCCAGTGGCTTATTGGCAAGATTCTAACTGGCGTCTGTCTCAGGTGGGAGGATCCATGGTTTCTCCTACTCTGCCTTCTTCCCAGCATTCTGTTCTGTCTTCTCCGCCTACCCAGGTTCTGCCCCATCAGGCCCAAAGCAGTTTCTTTATTCACTAGCCAACGAAGGCAGCACACAAACAGAAGGACCTCCTAGGGAAGCATCCATACCTCTGGATTTCTCTAGACAGAAATCAATGCACTGTGGCTTTACACTGCGGGGAAACACATCAAAGGAGCAAATGATGGCTCCTTTCTGAAGGAAGCAGCTCTGGCTCCAGAACGCTCTATCACACGTAAATCATGACACATGACTTAAGCATAGCACATCTCAGGCTGCAAAGACTCGACTGTCATTCATAGAGCGCTGGAGGTGGTCATGTCCTTAGCCTGCCGGCCACGGGTAGGAAATATTCAAAGCTGATTGGCGTTGATTCCTGTGGATCTTTATAAACTGAAAGACTCTTAGATGATGTGATTATGAGCAGGTTAATTAACAGTTAGTTGTTTAACAAAAAATATTGGTTGAAATTGAAACAACAGAAAGGTACATACATCCTAACATACAGGGTATTTTTTTTTGTAACTAACTTAAAAAGTAATAAAATTCTATATGGAATTTTTATACACATTCTTGCCACCCTTTCTCATTGAAATGCACCCATTTGCTTATCAAACTTTGGGTGCAGAGTCAAAGCCATTTGGAGGGGGCTGTGGGACTCCTAGATTGAGATTTAAATCAAATTTTTGAAATGACAAATCCATATTACATCTTCATCAGGGTAAATTACATTTGTTTTACTTGCGTTGTTGTTTTTAGTAGAATAATAACATACATGAAAGAATTCATGGAAGAGTTCATTTGTAATTTCTGATTTTTCTAAATCTTTTCTAACCTGTACTTTATTTGAAAAAAATGTTAAAGACAATTTGTCAAAACCTTAAGAAGTATTCAATTTAATGGTCACAAAAAATGAGGTTTATTTTACAACTGCATTTTATTTCTGTAGCATTAAAATTTTATAATTGGGAAATGAAAAATAAGCAGCATTAGTCATAAGAATGAACATAACAACACTAAGTAAAACTCACTAAAGTGCAGAAAGGGGATGATTGCTCCTAACATCACTTATTCACAAACATCCGATGTGTCTTAGCCAGGATATCTAGTACTGTGGTAAACACCGTGACCAAGTGCGCCTTGGAGAGAAAAAGATTCCCTCTTTCCAGATACGCCTATAACAAACGCCTGCATCATGTCGGCAAAATCCAACCAGCATAGAGTGTTGGGGATCAGAGGGACTGAGCAGATTGCCAAGTCCAGGAAACTGGCCAAGTGTGATCTGGTTATCTTTCCCCAAATTATTATGGTATAAACTATAACTAAGTTTTGTTTTTTTTTACAACAAATTGGTACTAGCACACTGGGAGTGTTACCTCAAGGCAGAACATGGAAGGACCATTATGCCTCCTGGGGAAGAAATGGGATCAGTGACTCTGTTGGTCAAAGGTTGGTAGCTTCTTATCCATCTGCCATTGTGTCTGAGAGGTTCAGGTACACACTGGACCTTTAAGACACAACTATGCATATTTCGTCTGCCAGTGGAAGATGTCTCCAGCAAATTCTTTCGTGTATGTTCTTACCTTTGGAAGTGTTATACTTTTAAGCCAATCACTTGCAAAAAAAAAGAAAAAGAAAAAGAAAGAAAGGAAGGAAGGAAGAAAGAAAGAGAGAAAGAAAGAGAATTGTCTGATGAGCCTATGAAAACACAGACCAGAGGCTCTGTCTGAAGATTCTGATTGGATCACACTGGAGGTCACTGGGATTCATGCCTTTTTAAACATGCATACAGGGTAATCCTAATAGTATTCCAAGACACTATTTTGACAATTCAAAAGTTTCAAACAATACTCCAAACACCCCCATCAAGGATCAACTCTCCCACCCTCTCTTTCCACAACTTCTTTGGTTCCTGAAACAAATTGTGATCTTCCCAGTCCCAAATCCTCTCTACACACAGTTCATCTTCCAGGAATGGTTTCCTTGAAAGTTTGGAGCTGAGTTCAACTTCGTATGAGAACCCAGTGTTCCAAGGATAGGAATAGGAATAGAAATAGGATAGGATAGGAATTACCTATCTCTGTGGATGGACCAGCAACCCTTAGAACCTCAGAACATGTCACGTCACGTGGTATCCTTGTTCAGTGTGAGCTCCACGCCTATCTCCGAACCGGCAATTCTAAGAAAGATACTAAGGCTGTCTCAGCCATCACCACACCCTTGACATTTTCCATTGTACTAGGCAAGGAGATGAGGCAGAATTATTCATCTGATAAACCTATTATTCCATATGGAAGTTTGCCATTGAGGCTACTAGAATAGCCAAGGATAACCAAAAACTGGCTGAGAAACATTACCTCCATGACTGTTTTATTTATATGTATGAAACCTCTCATAAACATCGAACATGCCTCTATTACATTCTAGGCACCTGAGATTAAAATGATTAAAATTAAAATAAGTGGTGTACCCTCAAGCCATTTTTAGTTCCTTTGGCAACTTGGCAACAACACTCCTTGTTCCTTAGAGGCATATGACAGTAAGCATTTTGATCACCTCAGTCACGCTGGATTAAAGAGGGTCAGTGTCATCAGAAGCAAGCTAATCTCGGTTGGTCTTGCCTGGCTCAACTGGGATTTGTTGCCTATGTCCTAGGTATCCTGCCTGGAGCCTGAAGTGAGACTGGGCCTACAAATTCAGGGAAATGGTTGAGTGACAAGAATAAATCTAAGCACAGAAATGCTTCTTCAAGTCTCTGAACTGCATTCCCTAAAACCATTTAGACTCCTGCACTCAGAACCCAAAGACAGAGGAAATCCTTCCTGTCACAAGCAAACTGGGACGTGCCGAGCCAAAGAAACAGATGTGAATAAGGGAGTAAGAATGGGAGCAATCAGTTTAATCTATTACCTTAGCACAAGCCAAGAAGCAAGCACGCAGGGCCCAATAACAAACAGAGTTAGGTGCAAGACAATGAAATGTATTCCTTGTGTTTGTATTTGTGTTTGTGTTTAGCACAACCCTTGTGAATTATTTTTCTATCAATAGCAGAGATCACTATGCTTTCTTAAACTGCCCTTGCTGGTCAAATTTAAAATCTATGTAGGGATTAAAAGTTCTCCAGAACACTTTGAATGTAAGTTAGCTCAACATTAGAAAAACAAAGGGCACTAAGGGTTTTAATAGCATCAGATAACAGCTCTGAGAGAAAGGGGCCTTGGTGCTATTTTAAAACCACACGGTGTTAGAACACCACAAGGAGGATGCTGTGAATTGCATCTCCATTCTTTATTAAGATGCCCCGTGCAATTAGTAGGATTTCTATCAGAATAAATAGTGATTTGGAATTCATCCAAATTAAAAGCTCAAATGAAAAAGGAACATTAGTGGTGAGTAGAATGTTAAAAGAGTCAAACTTCTCTAGGGCAGATATATCTGTGCTAGTTGGTGCAATTTAAATGAAATCAACAGAACCCGTGTGGAGTAAAGTTGAATAAATAGACAGGAAGCTGGCAGGAGGAGGACTCCAGACAACCCTCTAGCCAGAAGGGCAATGCATGTCTAGTTTTCTGAAACCCCCAAAAATCAAATTAAATTTTACACATATCGTCATGGAGTCCTTGTTGATATCTTAAGTGGAAGAGTAAATACATAAAGAAAGGTCATCAAGTATTTCATGGCGGTATTTGAAAAAGTGGATGCTGTAGAATGAAATGAGCAGCTTCCTTCTCTAACTGTAATTCTGGGAGCATGGTGTCTTCTCTAGGGAGGTTGGGAGGCCCCTCTTATATCAACCACGTGGAGATTCATTCCCAGTAAAACAATTGTATGTATGCATGCCATGATTCATGAATGAATGTATGTATATATTTATGTATGTTTGTATGTATGAATTTTTCTAATTAAATTGAATACACAGTGTTTATCATTTAGGTGAAGATAAAAACTATGGATGTATATAGGTGTTTTTCCTGAGTATAGAGCTGTGCACCGGGTGCATGTCTGCTGTTCATGGGGCCGAGTAGGGTGTTGGGTTGTGGCCTACTGTGTGGGGACCAGGAATCCCATCTGGTTCCTTTGTAAGGACTGACTGGTTCCTCAACCAGAAATCATTGTAAGCAATTGACTTAACCTCCTGGCCATCTCTCCAGCCCTGGAAATGTTTTTTTGATAGACATTTTTAAAACATAATTTTTTCACATCCTTTAAAAAAAAAAAAAAACTACTTCGGGGTTGGGTCTTTAACTCAGTGGTAAAGGTCTTGCCCAGCAAGCACAAGGCCCTAGATTCGGCCCTCAGCTCAAAAAGAGCAAACAACAAAAGCCAGCTACCTTATCAATTTCTTATCAACAAAAGCCAGCTACCTCATCAATTTCTTATCAAAATAAATTTCAGAAACTCTGTTATGGATACTTCAGAAGGAGAAAACTGATGTAGCTGCTGATGGTTGTGGTATTAGACAGTTCAGACTTTACAAGTTAACATGGATGGTTCATTCACAGATCATTAGGTCCTCTTTTCCTATTCAAGCAGGATCCTTTAACTGGATCATCCATTGCCCTAACTGCATTTGGAGTATATTATTCTCTTGTTTAGTATTAACAGGAAAAAAAGGGAGCCAGCCCTTTTTCTTATACACTGCAGTACGGGATTTCTCTTCTCTAAAATCTGAACAAGTTACTTACTTTCTGGCGACGCCATCTGCAAAGATTTCCAACTGGAACTCTATTTTGCATGATAACAGGTTGGAGTCATGAATCACTTGGTAACTCATTAGAGTGACTAGCATCAAAGAATCCCATAGGAATTGAGGGAAAGGGTAGTTAAGCAATTAATGAAGTTATTTAAAATCCTGATATGGTTGAGCCTGCTTTGAAGGCAGCTAGGGATTAATATTTATTTAATAGATTGTCAGTTTCATGCCAAAAAAAAAAGTGACAGAAGTCATTCTGGTTGAAAAAAAAAAAAAAAGGTAGCCCATCCGAAGCACCTTTTACGGAAGTAGATGGCATTGTTATATTCTGTACCATTATATAACCACACAACACCCATCACCCTCAAGCTGACATTAACACTGCTGCTATTTTTCAACTAAAAAACTGGCTCTAAATGCGGTTGTTCTCTGCCTTGATTTATATGTGTAGCTTCTGATGTGTACTGAGGGGATGCATCAGCGTACAAGCACTCTCTGATGAGGGAGAAGGTGTTAAACTTGACCTGAGACTCCAGGATGGGAGGATAGCGTTGTATAGAGCATTGTTCTCGTCGTCACCATCAGGCCGTTCTTGGCACCTTTCCCAGAGTCTGTCTGCTCACCTGTGTTGGATTCAGAATCTACATCTCAAATGACTGGGGTTCAGCGCTATGTATTTGATTGAACTGAGAGACAGAAAGATTCCACCAAAGACATTTTCGTACTTTCCTTAATTGTAGCAAGATCTATTTTCAAGTGTTATAAACTTCATATTGATGTGTTTCAAAGAATAACATTAGTAAGTTTCATCCTTAAGTCAAATACTACAATCTCAAAACCTTTTGTGATATTTAGAACTGTTTTACTTGGATTTATAACCTAAAGTTGTATCCTAAAATAATAAGAAGGCTCAAAAATCCCTAGTTTGAATTTCTTTTCCTGACATGTCTCTTGCTCACCAGTGAAACACTCTGAAGAAGTGCCCTTAAGGCACAATGTTTGAGGTATGTTTTAGAGGGAAAAACTAGATCGTAACTGTTATTTATTTAACATAAGAGAATACATATAAAATGTCACATGTACTTAAATATATGACATTGTATTGCTATACAAAAATATTATAGAAGATTGGCTTTCTGGGGGAGGAGGTGTCATCTTCTTCAATGGTGTAGCCACTGATGCCTCCCTTGCTTCGTTGAATAACCTCCCATCAGTGGTAGGCAAAAATATAACCTTAAATAAATCCAGTGGGTCACACACAAAATGAAGACATGATAGGACTTGTTGGGAAAGGGTGTTTCAATGAGAGAAGGAGTAGGAGAGAAGGCTGGGGAGTAAAAATGAGTAAAATTCATTATATAAACTCACAACTCTGTCCAGTAATTCAAAATAAAAATTCAAAAGAAAGCTGGAGTTGACTCTGAAAACTTGGATAAAATGAAAACATAAAGGATGAATGTGGGGGTCGAGTATCCAATGTCAAGAAAGCCCCCATTCTCTAAGAAGTCCCATGATGCCCTTTAGGAATGCAGGTCTTAGCTAGCTTTTGCAAGGAAATAGCTGTCACTGAAGACAGATCCCTATCTCTCTTACGCTTCTGCCAAAGTTCCCTTAGCTCTGCACAAAAGACCTGAAAGTTGAGACCCCCATCATCTTCTTCTTCTTCTTTGTCATTATCTTCAGATTATAATTTTAAGCATGGCAGTCATGCTGCCACTGTGGTTAGGGCTGGAGTGGCAGGGTGACATCTCGTCAAAGGCATGTGAGTGGCTGATAAGGGCGTTGGGGCTTGAAACGGTTAATCACTAGTAAGCCTGTTCTGACAACCACATCATAAATAATGCTAGGATCTTGACGTGCCTGATAACTGCCTTGTGAAATGTCCAATAACCAAAGACAAGTGAGGCCAACAGGATAGAGGAAAAAGGGGTCTTAGAATACTACGTACACAGATGAAAACATTTTACACTCATCAATTAATAGCTTGACATCCACAAATACCAAGATAATTTTACCTCTTTAATAAATGAGAGAATCTGTTAGGCAGTCATGTTTCTTCTCACATGTAACATTAGAAATACTGTGCGAAATGGTTGTGTCTAAGAAGTATGTTGTTTCTTTCCTTCTGCCGCTCACCACCTCCTACCAAACATCTCAGTTAACAAAAGAACCAACCAAGAATATAGTTATATCAACCTGGCAAGAAGTTCTCTTGTGCCTAGGTTTGCATCACTGTGCAAAGAATCATCGGATTACCGCATTCTAGGAGACGTCTCGGTAGAATTCTCATCAGGCAATGTTATATGCTGGACACCTGCCTCTTCTCTAGGATGACCCTTTGAAGTTCAAGTCTGTTAACCAGCATGTTGTTCTCCACCATGGTTGCTCCTCCCCTGATCATTGCAACAGTAGCCAGAGCTACCTGATCTATTTACAGTGGCACCTGCTATGCTTTATCCGTTCTTTTCCCATCCAGTGTTCCCCTGACATCATAACCTGCCTGTCTCCACAGAAGCAACATTAAAGCTTGAAATTTCTCTTGGCTGGCACTCAAGTCGATATCTGCCCTCTGCTAGGTTTCTGCTTTCCCTTTCTTCTGGGCTATTCCTTAAGGAATCATCCTGGTCTTGTCCCTGCTCCCAACCATTAGAAGCTATGTGCTTCTAATAAATGTTTGTAAGAAGGCCTCCTGATCGTGGCCTTTGACACCCTGAGGCTGATATAGTGCTGGGTCATGTGAGGGGTCCCCATGTCGTCTTCATGGCGCACAGAAAAGCATATTCCTTAGGCACTACAGCAGAACAACGTGACTGGATTCTCAGGTCGGAATGTGAGAGCCTGTAAGTCTCTACCTTTGCTTACCTGCCCTTTCCGGATGATCGTGGAAACCACATCTTCAGATGGAGGCAGCAACACATGGAAGCAACCTGGATCCCCAGCTCATTAAAGAGAAGAGAGGTATAACTTCCCGGTGGCGGGGTTTTCATTCTCATACCTGGTCAGTGACGTTTTAGGGTTTGTCTGATTTTGTTTATCTCCTTTACTCTTTATAATAACCCAGAGAAGGAAACTGAGACTTCAAGATATTTTATAATTTATACCGGTTCACAAATCTAATGTCATTACTGGTACATATTTAATAATTTACACCAATTCACACATCAAACACCATTCATTGATGGTTCTATTACCAAACCCCACACTCTTTTCTCTTTACCCAATTTTTTCATCCCTTCTTCAAAGTTTCCTTCCTCCATATGTTTTTCTAAAGCACGATCTGTAATCCAATAATGTCAAGTTAGCTCCATGCTAGACCTTTATTTAGCTGTGACTTCTCTTAGAATTCAGGCTCTGGTTGCCTGGGAGTCATTACAAGCACCAAGGAAGCTCTGAAGAAATAGAGGGAGTGCATTCTGTCAGAATTCATAGAGGTGCCAAGCATCATGGGAAAGGAAGGCTGGCGAAAGGACTGGTGCTATGCCATAGGTTGTTTTGTAACATAGAAAACTCCTGACGATGGAGCAGGTCTGCCAGGCAATAATAATGTTCTGTTAAAGGGTACTGCATCCCAGTAAACGTGGAGGCACCCTGAGAGCCTGCAATGTTCCAGCCAAGCGTGAAGAAGGAGTATCTATTTTTCTCTAAATAAATTCTGGGGGAACAACATCATTAGACCACAGAAGCAGCAAATTGCAGGACCCTTCCATCCGGACTTCCAATTCATCTCAGGCGGCAGCCATTAGGAGCTAACAGGGCTCTCCTGAGAGCTCCTGCATCCTCAGTGGTCACGTGATCCATGTGGGAGGATAAGCATTAGTGAGAAACAAAAGCCAAACGGAAGCCTGCCCACAGTCCTGCCTGGTCCAGCTTCTGGGGCAGATACAGGCTTTGTGTTCAAAGACGCAGATTACATAATCCGACTTGGCTTACTTCTTTACGTCTGTTGGTAGCTGCACTACTTTGGGAAGGCAGAAGATTTTCTGTGTTACTTGGCATAAAGATGTGCAAAAGTTTCCTAATATGATATTCCTGTAGCTGGGGAAAATGTGGAACTCCTGCCATGCAACCCTTGTAGGATCATGTGCTAATGAAGAAGATGTTCTAATAATTAGGCCTAGAGCCCACTGAATGTAACACCTTCCAATTAGCACTCCCCAGCATGAATACTGCCATTATAATTAAACAACAAAGACAAAAATGGGTATCAATCCACATAATAGAAAATAATTGATGAAGTTGGAGGGCGTGATTATTTGTGATTACTTTACAGTCGTGCTCAGAAAGCAGGGGACCCGCAGCTAGTGGCTAATCTCTGGCTACCTCTTTGAAGATAATGAAATTGGCTTCCTACTGATGATTATTCATTAACAATTAATTCTTTCTCAGTGATCTGCCTCATTTTCAGCTTCTCACTACAAACATGCAATGGAATAATTACAAGTGGAAATGAAAAAGCAATTAGTGGCAGATAATGCCAACATCTGATTAAAAAACAGTAGAACAGATTACCGGTTTCATAGCTGCAAGTCTGCTGCCTTCAGCCGGGAGGTGTAAGTCACCCGGTCCGATGCCTGCACTGTACTTGAAGCTGCGCCTTCTCCTTGACTGCCTCCCCTCCATCACGGTCTGCCACATTTCTCGACTGCTTTTATGGTAGAGGGCACTGGATTGTTGCAAATACTCTTTAAAGATTAAGTAGCATTTCGTATGATTTGCGACCCTGCATGCTGGAATTCTACAAGGTTCAGTCTTACACCTTGATGACCAAGGTGCTCTCCCTGCGTTCCTTAGGTATCTCTCCATGTGTACCTTCACCTGTCAACAATGCACCATCATTTTTTTATATACTGGAGTTTCAGTATATAACCTTCATTGGGTGTCTTCCAAGGAAAGGTATTTCTAATCCCGTGAGTCCAAAAATGACATATCTGCTTCAGCAAATTTGCTCTTTTCCTATCAATATCCGTGGTTGCTTTGGTATTGTTGATTCATTCAACCGCTTTCATTCTGTGAAACATGAGCTGGTGGTGGGTGGAGTTTTGTTGCACATGGTCAGTGGTTGAGACAGTTCTAGACGCCGTATAAATAAACTTTCAAGGACAGGTTCATCTTTGATCATTCTCCATGATCTAACTGATGGGGCCAATGAAAATATTTCATAATATAGGGAACTGCTAGGGAGCTCCCAAACCTTATTTACAAGGTAAAAATCAATGCTTTTTAAAAAATAATTTATTAAAATTAATATAATTTCATCATTTCCCCTTCCCTTTCCTCCCTCCAAACTCCCTTGCTCTCTTTCAAATTCATGTCATCTAAATATAAATACCACCTGCTCAGCCTATATGCTACCAGTATGTATATGTAAATAATTTGGAAGATATGTTAGGATGAAGATCCGGTGAGATTCTGTTAGGGAACTTGACATGGTTTTATAAAGAAATGGGAAGTATATTAACATTTGATTCTGAGAAGAAATATGTACTGAACTGGGTAATCATTTGTTCATATAATATTGTGCCAGATCCATGAGGGTCAGACAAATAAGGAACAAAAGCATGTCATACAACTTCAGCCAACTTGGAGAAGCTAGCTCAACTGATGGGCACCGTCTGGTGTCCCTTCTGATTGAATGAACAGCAATTCAGATTGATTATTATGGTCATTAATTTTGAGCATCACTCTTGAATAAATCAAGGTATTATTGAGCATCTCTTTGCACACCCAGAATTGTATAGATGCACTGACATTAAGCACACATGGTATGCCAACCCTCAGTGAGCTTAGTAAATACTTGGAAAGACATAAATGGGGTAAGACATAATGGTTGTAATATCGTGGGATAATACACAATGAGAGAGTGTGTTACCCGGTGTAAGCAACAGCAGCGGGGACTAGAAACTCTTCCTAAGCAGATGCTGCTGAACTAGGCCTTGGAAGAAAAGCATATTAGTTTTTACATAGTAGAAAAAGAAACAAAGGAGATTCTAATAGAATAAGACACACAAATAAGGGCAAAGGTGGGGAACAGTCTGACGTGTTTGGAGAATGTGGAGAATTACGTATAGCTGGAGAGCAGGTCCTCTAGACAGGAGAATAAGGAGACAGGAGGGAGCCTGACTCAGGGAGGACTGACGTGCTTGGGCATGCAAATGCCATAAAACAAAACCCTTCAGTTTGTTCCATCAGGGACTTACTCAAGGGATTTCCTTCCCCATCAAAGCCCCCAAGGAACTTATACATAGACTGGGGAGTTCTCTATAAAATCTAAATATCATGTGAAACATTGTGAATCTTTTCTAACAGCATAGCAGTATTCATGGTAAAGGCTGCTGGCATTTCTTTGGCAGACTTGTTCTAATAAACCACTTAACCCGCCATGTCAATGGAAATATCTCAGGAATATAAGGACTGGCCTGTGTCTGCTTTTATACAGAAATCACTCTCTTTCACAGCAAACAGCGAAGCCTAACAGGGTCTCACTGTCTTTGTGATCTTCACGGAAACCAGGTAGCATCTACATGACTCCATGTTTCCAAGGGTTGGTTGAATCTAATTAAGGGATTTACCTTGGTGGCTAACATTGGAAAAGATTAATAAACAAGAAACCTCCGTCTATCAAAATGTGGTCATGGGAAATGACGCGGCGTCAGTATTTCTGGGTGAGGGATCAACTGTGGATAAAGAATTATGTTTAAATAAATGTCCTAGGTACCTAGAGTCCCAGGTCAGGAGCGATAGTGCTGAAGTGAGATCAAGCCCTGAAAGACAAGGTCTACCAACCCTGGAGGACTCTTCCTTTTTACACAAACTAAGGGATATTATGAACTTCTCTGCTGAAATAAAGAAATCCCCGGTGCTAAAACCTGGAGGAGCATGGCTTTTTACAGATTTGGACACTGTTTTTTCCTTTTTTCATGTGCATGTGGTGTATATTGTTTGGTGCTCTTGTGAAGTGCATGTGACAGCCAGAGTTTGATATCAGGTTTACTAGCTATGATTACTCTCAATATTATTTTTTGAGACACAGTCTCTTACTGAACCTGTAGCTTACTTTTTTAACTGACGGTCCAGTGACTCTCTACGGTCTGTGCCCCCACATCTCTCTCTCACACACATACACACAAATACATACATGTGTGTTCATGTGAGCGCATCTAGTATAGGCATGGCAGAAACTCTCACGTAATCAGTATTTATATCAGTTCCTCACGCTGATACTTTACCCACTGAGCCTCTCCCCAACTCTTGAACTGGAGTCTTAAATGGTGATAAAGGTTTGATT